>NC_044301.2:8278888-8460931 GCF_004027225.2 Strigops habroptila
GGGTGGTCATGTCTCATCAGTTTCAAAAGTCCTTTTAAAATATAGTAACACAGGAAATGTGCATACACAGATATGGCTCATTTAAAGTCAAAAATTCTCATCCCATTTTCTTTCCATGCTTGGGATTTTTCCAAAGTTTCTCTTGAGCATGAGAAACCAAGTATACTTTCCGTAAGGTCTTTAGAAATTCCTTGCTCTGGTTCTGGTGTAATGAATACTAACTGACTGTTGATTTGACAGTAGTTACAAATCCTGGGCCACATGGGATAGCAGTACAGTGTGAAAAATGAAAACATCCATATGTACTTCTCATTTTCTGTGGATAGAAGGTGATCCTGAAAATGAATTTTATATTTCTTCCCAATCATCCTTTATCACGGGCAAATGCCTAAAAAGCTGTGTGTTTTCCCTTGCCAGGAGCACATCTATCAGTCACCAGCGGCTGCATAGGTGTTATATTGACAGGGATGTTAGCGGAGAGAATGAACACATAACCACTCTAAGGAGGTTATATGTGGTGCTTTATTTCGAGGCCCCGGGAACCAGGGGTACCCACCCAAATCTGGTTCCCAAGACCGTCACAATTCGCCCGCAATTTATCCTGTAAAGTATTACATATGCATCGCCTCTCCCAACATGCTGATACATATCCATGACTCATCCCCGCTTCGTATTATAATGAGTATAAAAATCATTTCCATATGTTCTGCGCTTGCGTAGTGCCTCCTGGTGGTCGTGGGCAGGGGTCTCAGGATGAAGTAAGTAGTCTTCCTCAGATGAAGTAAGACGTCTTCCTCGCTATGTCCTTTTTACCTTTTAGGGTCATGGATAAATCCCAACGATTGTATTTGCGCCAGTATTCTTCTCTCTCTCCTTGACTAGTTCTTAGTATACAACTCTGTTTCTTAACACAATTAAAAGTTCTACTTGAATAATCTTTAAAGTACTGTTCCTTCCAAACCACTACCTTATAGGGATATCACTTGAATAGTCTCATAAATCTATGTCCATATCCTAGGTACTAGGTCTCCCTGACCTAAAACACAAATCAACCAAATCAGTAAGGCTGGCTGCTATATATGTATGTATTAATTAAAACTTGATTAAACTTCTGTTAATCAAACGTTACGATTTCTAACATTTCCCCCCTTTGAAAATACTTCATTTTCTGCAAGTATTTTCACTCATGTAGTTGTTTCCTGATAAGTAGAAGGTGGAGGTGTTGGGTGTCGTGGATAGTCTCGAGTCACTGCTCCAATGATTTTATGTGTCCAATTGGTATTCCGGGTTATCTCTTTTCGAATACAAAAATATACCAAATAGATTACAAGGAACACAAGTAATAGAGTAAACACTGTTTCTATGAGGGAATGAATCCATCCAGTAAGGTGGATTCCCAATCCATCAAATAATGTTCCTACCCAATTATGATTTATTTCTTCTTTTTCCTTTTCGGCTTCCTTTTCAATTTTTCCCGACTGAGTAATGTCATATTCTATATCTGCAGTTACGTTCGGTATATGCACACAGCAGTGATCGGCTCTATCCTTGAGATATCCACAAACACCATGTTCTTTCAACAACCATTTCACTGTTTCCTTAGCCTGATTGGTGAGACAGGGAGAGGCTTCTGGCCATCCAGAAAAAGTGTCAACCCCTACTAACAAGTATCAATATCCCTGTATCTTGGGTAATTCCACAAAATCAATTTGCCAATAGTCACCCGGCTCTATACCTACTCTGATATGTCCCATTTCTACTTTCCTTTTGACTACTGGATTGTTTTTTAAACAAATTTCGCATTTAGATCCTATGGATTTTGCCATTGTTAACATCTGTGTAGAGATCATTCCTCATTTTAAATATGTTACTAATGCCTCTGCCCCCCAATGACATTTTTGATGTTCAATTTGTAAAATTGTCCGCATGATGGCAGGTGGTACCACCACTTGTCCAGTAGTGGTTACGTACCATCCTTCCGGGTTCAGTCGAGCCTTTACTAATTTGGCTAATTTAACATCTTCTTCCGAGTATCTTGGTCTTTGATTCATATAATTCTGTAATGGGCTTACCTTCGTTGGTACCAGGGCCATAACAGTCTGTACCTGTCGTGCAATTCGTCTAGCCATCCGATCTGCAAATGTATTTCCTTCAGCTATCTTAGAACTTCCTCCTTGATGTGCTTTACACTGCATGATAGCCACCTGTCTTGGTAATTGCACAGCAGTTATCAAATTCAGAATTTCCTCTTGGTATTTTATATTTGTCCCTTGTGAGGACAGGAGCCCTCGTTCCTTCCATAGAGCTCCATGTATATGGACCACACCGAATGCATATTTTGAATCTGTCCATATATTTACCCGCTTCCCTTTGCTCAGTTCTAAAGCTCTGGTGAGAGCTATTATCTCTGCCCGTTGTGCTGAAGTCCCTGGGGGCAGAGCTTTTGCCTCTATTAGGGCGTTTTGTGTGGTTACTGCATATCCGGCATAACGGACTCCACTTTCCACAAAACTGCTTCCATCAGTAAAAAGTTCCTGATCAGGTTGCTCAAGTGGGGCATCCTTCAAATCGGCCCTCGTTGCTTGTGTATATTCAATCGTCTCCACACAATCGTGTTCTAATATGCCGTTCTCTGTATTTGTACCTAGAAAAGCTGCTGGGTTCAACAAGTTAGTTGTCTTTAGAGTCACATCATCTTGTTCAGTTAATACCGCCTGGTATTTCATCATCCGACCCGGGGATAGCCAGTACCCCCCTTTTTGTTCTAAAACAGTCATTACCATGTGTGGCACATATACATCAATATGTTTTCCTAAAGTCAATTTTCTTGCTTCTTATATTAAAGTCACTGTTGCTGCTACTGCTCGTAGGCACGATGGCCATCCAGCACTTACCGGATCCAGCTGTTTGGAGAAGTATCCCACTGGTCGCTTCCAGCTTCCCAGTCTCTGCGTCAGGACTCCCAATGCCAATCTCTGTCTCTCGTGCACAAACAGCTGGAAGTCCTTGATTAAATCCGGTAATCCCAGGGCAGGTGCTTTTATTAATGCTTCTTTTAGCTCCTTAAAAGCTTTCTTTTGGGACCCTTCCCAAACGAAGGTCTGAGATTTCTGTGCCTCATATAAAGGTTTAGCTATAAATCCATAGTCCGATATCCATAACCTGCACCAGCCCGCCATTCCAAGGAATGTTCTCAGTTCATATAAATTCCGAGGCTCTGGAATAGCACAAATTGCCTTTATACGATCAATTCCCAACCTCCGTTGTCCCTGGGAGATTTCACAGCCCAAATACATTACAGTAGTGCAGGCAATCTGGGCTTTCTCCCTCGAAACCTTATACCCATTTCTTCCCAATTGATTCAGGATCTCTATTGTTACTCGTACACACAGTGATTCTTGTTCAGTTGCAATGAATATATCATCTACATATTGCAATAAGAGATATTGTGTTCTTGGTACTTGAATTTTCCCTTAAGTTACCCAGAGTTCCAATTCTTTCGCCAGCTGATTTCCAAAAAGCGTCGGGCTATTCTTGAATCCTTGTGGGAGTCTCGTCCAGGTTAACTGAGTCTTACGTCCATTGTGCGGGTTTTCCCATTCAAAGGCAAAGAGTTTCCTACTGCTTTTGTCAAGGGGAATGCAGAAGAAAGCATCTTTTAAATCAATTACTGTAAACCATTTATATTTCTCCTTTACAGATGTCAACAATGTATATGGATTAGCCACTACCGGATAGATATCCTTTGTTATTTCATTTATTGCCCTTAGGTCCTGTACTAACCTGTATTCACCATTCGGTTTCTTTACTGGAAAAATTGGTGTATTATATTCTGATTCACATTCTTCTAAAATTCCAAATTTTAAAAATTTCTCAATCGTTCTCACTATCCCATATCGTGCCTCCAATTTTATGGGATATTGTTTTATCCGTACCTGTCTTGCCCCTTCTTTCAATTCCACTACTACCGGCTGAGCCATCTTTGATTTTCCCGGAATTTCTGTTTCCCAAACTGTGGGGATTACTGCTTCCTCTACTTCTCTAGGTATTTGGGCCTTTGGACTGTCTTTTAACACTAGTATCTGTCCGGACTGTGATTCCGGAACCTGCATAATCAATTCCCCATCTTCAAAAATAATTTTAGCGTTCAATTTTGATAACAAATCTCGTCCCATTAGGGAAACAGGACAGTCCGGCATGTATAGAAACTCATGTATCAATTCCTTTCTCCCAAACCGTAATTCCAGGGGTCGCATGAATGGCCGCACCTCCTCTCTCCCTGTGGCCCCTATTATTGTGGCAGTCTTATCCCCTATTTTCCCATACAGGTCATTTAACACAGAATAAGTTGCACCAGTATCGATTAAAAATTGTACCTCCTCTTCCCCCAGCCTTATTTTCACTAGTGGTTCACCTTTTCCTGATTCTAGTCAGCTCTGACTCCCATATTCTCCCAGGACCATGGCTTTTGCTACCTCAGATTCCCCGAAGGAGTATCCAGATTGCGGGTTCTGTCTCAGTCTCAGAGGACATTCATTTTTCCAATGCCCCTCCTGTTTACAATTGGCACATTGATTAATGCCTAATCTACCTGATCCTGGACTATTAAATGTTCCAAATCCTCTTCCTCGCCCACGCATTATTCCTCTACCTCTTCCCCTATTACCTGGGGCACCTTGTCCTCTGCCTTGTATTATAGCCAATAAATTTCGCTGCTGCCTCTGAGCACCATCTCTTTCTCGGTTATTATACACTTTCCAAGCTGTTTCCAGCAGCTTATCCAAATCACGCAATTCAGCACCCTCTAGTTTCTGCAATTTCTTCCTGATATCATCCTGAGATTGCCCTAAGAAAATTAGAGCCAGCTGAGCTTTAGCCTGTTCCGTTTCTATATCCAGATCCGTATATTTCCTGGCCACTTCTTTAAGTTGCCCCAAAACCACGGACGGAGGTTCTGTCCTTTCCTGTCTGACATTATAACTTTGACCAATTTATTGTTCTTGGCATAAGCCCCAGTGGATTGTTTCCAAAGCACCAAATCTCCCGGGGAAAAAAGGAATCTTAACATACACCGGTCCCTCTGTTCCTACTCCCTGATGGAGCGGCGCCAACAATGCACTAGACGTTTGAATTCTTGCCTCTTTACCCTGCATATCTCGCTGTCGGGTCCGATGTGAAATTAGGGGTGAAGGGACATTCCCGTTCTTTTCTACATTCACATCTTTTATCTACTTCTAGACTCTCGTCATCACTGTCATCCCTTACTTTCCTGCTTCTTAAGGCAGGTGGGATTGACGGAGTTGGTGGGGCTATTAACAAATCAGAATCATCATCATCTTTTTGATGTTGCAAAGCATTATTCGCAGCCATGCATCCCAGACATTTCTTCTCACCCACACAGCCTTTACATTGTTCACTCGATTTTGCACTAACAACCATTATTCCACATGCCTTTTTCCATTCATCATTGTTTCTTAACGTAAAGAACAATTCCACATATGGGATCTTGTCCCACTTCCCTTCCCGTCTGCAAAATAACATTAATTGCATAATTGTATCATAATCTAAAGTTCCATTCTCTGGCCAACGGACTTGATCCTCTAATGCATATTGTGTCCACCACACATTACAGTAATCAATCAATTTCCCTTTTTGCATCTCTTGTCCAAACCGTCCCTCCTTCCAATGAGTCAAAATACACCCTAACGGCGACGACTTTGGTATTGATGACATTCCAAGCTTATTTCAATACAGGCTAATACAGACAAATTCAGTTACAAAATATGAAAGTATACCAAATACTTTACCTCAAAATATGAAAGTATACCAAATACTTTACCAGACCACTGTTTGCCTGAACCTGCAGGCTTTATACCAAATAGTTTACCAGACCAGACCACTGTTGCCGAACCTGCAGGGCTTTCGCCACTGTCTGACGGACGGTGCCTAGGCTTCCCCTTGGAGCTCCGTAGCCCAACCACGCACAGCTTTTGCCGTGTCTAACAGGCAGGCTCTTACCAGACCAGAAAAAAAAAAAAATGGTACCAATACCGAATAATAAAGCACCGTCTCTTACCAATACCGTTGGTCCGTCGAGAGCACCGGAGGTCGGTCGCGGTCGATGGCTCCCCGAGAATCACTCGGTGCCGGCTGGAGCTGAATCGATACGCGAGCCGCCTCAGCAATGCCCGCGAGGTCCCATCTGGGTCGCCAAAACTGTTAGCGGAGAGAATGAACACATAACCACTCTAAGGAGGTTATATGTGGTGCTTTATTTCGAGGCCCCGGGAACCAGGGGTACCCACCCAAATCTGGTTCCCAAGACCGTCACAATTCGCCCGCAATTTATCCTGTAAAGTATTACATATGCATCGCCTCTCCCAACATGCTGATACATATCCATGACTCATCCCCGCTTCGTATTATAATGAGTATAAAAATCATTTCCATATGTTCTGCGCTTGCGTAGTGCCTCCTGGTGGTCGTGGGCAGGGGTCTCAGGATGAAGTAAGTAGTCTTCCTCAGATGAAGTAAGACGTCTTCCTCGCTATGTCCTTTTTACCTTTTAGGGTCATGGATAAATCCCAACGATTGTGTTTGCGCCAGTATTCTTCTCTCTCTCCTTGACTGGTTCTTAGTATACAACTCTGTTTCTTAACACAATCAAAAGTTCTACTTGATAATCTTTAAAGTACTGTTCCTTCCAAACCACTACCTTATAGGGATATCGCTTGAATAGTCTCATAAATCTATGTCCATATCCTAGGTACTAGGTCTCCCTGACCTAAAACACAAATCAACCAAATCAGTAAGGCTGGCTGCTATATATGTATGTATTAATTAAAACTTGATTAAACTTCTGTTAATCAAACGTTATGATTTCTAACAGGGTGACAAAAGTCATCTTCCATACGGGTAGAAAATGATACAAGCTCCAGAGCACATGACTGGATCTATCATACCTGTTCTGCATTATTTAAAGGTGTGATAGCTGAGCATATATTGGCTAACTCAGTAGAGCAGCATCATAACCTTGATATTGGGTTATAGTTCCGAATCTCCTTAGGACAGTAGAATGCAATTGTTTCTTCTAGATAAGACCTACTATATTTGTTACCTGCTCTATAAGACAACACTTGGACCGTCATTATCCCTGTCCTGGGTTCAGCTGTAAAAGTCATTTTTCTCCTTCTTAGTAGCTGGTGCAGTGCTGTGTTTTTGACTTTGGCCTGAGAACAATGCTGATAACACACCGATGTTTTTAGTTGTTGCTAATGCTTACCCCAGTCAAGGACTTTTAAGTCTCTCATGTTCTGCCTTTGAGGAGGGGCATGAGAAGTTAGGAGGAAGTGGAGACAGGACACCTGACCCAAACTAGCCAAAGGGGTATTCCATACCACAGCACGTCATACCGGGGGAGTCACCCAGAAGGCCCAGATTGCTGCTCAGGTTGGGCTGGGTATTGGTTGGCGAGTTGGTGAGCAATTGCATTATGCATCACTTGTGTTTATTGTTTTGGGTTTTTTCCTTTCCCCTTTTAGTTTTATATTATCTCCCCTTGTTATTTCCCTTATCTTTATTATTATTAGTGGTGGTAGTAGTAGTCTTGTATTATACTTTAGTTATTGGACTGTTCTTATTTCAACCCGTGGGATTACATTCTTTCAATTCTTCTCCCCATCCCTCTGGGAGTGGGGGGGAAGAAGGGGGGGAGTGAGTGAGCAGCTGCCTGGTTCTGAGTTACCGGCTGGGCTTAAACCAGGACAGTTATTTGTGCCACCCAACCTGGGGCACAAAGGGTTGAGATAATGACGGATCTGAGCAGAGTGTGTCTAATCGTATTTGTGATAAGCATTCATTGTTCCGGACTAACAGTCACTTCTCACAATGTTGATTTATTTCTTCTCAGAGTTGTTGCGCTTGGTCTCAGAGTTTCAGCATGTCACACCTCACTTACAGCCAGTATTTGCTGTTTTAGTGTTTATTGGCTTTGGGGCCTGGGCTAAGGTTCTCATTTTGCTGTACTTTATGGTAATGACTTGTAATGCAATAGAATCATTGATCATGAAACTGGGCCGGTATGTGTTCTCAGCATAGCCATCACCTCTATACTTTGGGAGGCATATAATGGCAATTTTTAACAATTACACACCTTTTCTTTTTTTTTTCTTCCTCCTTGGGGGGTCAACCTATGAAGGAGACATTCCCTTACACCCCCCGCTCACCCACCAGGCTATTTGCAACAGCATTTGAGAGTTCTGAAGGTTTTGGATGGCCTTTGAATACCCTTGAGACCTGCCTGCTGATTGTGCTGGGGATCAGCATGTTGGCAAACATATGGAGTGTGTTTTACCCACAGCCATCCCACCCTGGGAACACCTTATTTTGTCTGATCTCAAAAGTTAAGCAGTATCGGGTTCAAGTCTGGTCTAGGGTTAGACGACAATATAGGAGGACCACCAAGAGATTTTCCCCGAGGCTGGACAGTCATGAGTGGCAGGGTGTGTGGGATAGTATGGGCAAGTATCTAGGCCAGTGGGCCCCTCCAGTGCTTTGGAACTTCACCCCTGAACAAATGTGAAATCCAGAAAAATTAATAGAACACTTAAACAAGGTGTGCTGTCGTCCTGACAATACCAGAGAGGGACAACTTGCTGCAACGTGCTGCGGCTTGGCCTACGCCTACAGAACCCTGTTCTGTAAGGAGTAGGAAAAAGATGTCTCTGGACCTGATGGCAAAGCAACAGACAACACAGCTACTCAACCCCCAAGCACAGCTGCTCCCCCAACTCCAGAGACAAGCACAGCAGCTACACAAACCCCGACAAGAGACTCTGCAGCCACTCCAACCCCAGTGAAAGACACCACCACTCTGTAGGCTTAAGTCATAGGTTTAAACTAACAATAGTGTGTGTGGCTTTAAATTAACATAGTAAAATACAGCAAACTGTTGTAACCTGCTAACACGTAGAGAGAAAGGAATGTTCGGCTGACGGGGGAAGGAACATCACGGGACTAATAACAACTAAGGAGACAGTAAATAAGACCAAGGATGCCAGCCTTCAAGATAAGAGTGGTGCCCAATGTGGAGAGAGACTGGAACGGAACAGAAGCAAGGACATACCAACTGCTAACTCAGCACTAGGACCTTGCGAGTATGCACAAGCACTGAGGTCATGCAGTAAACACAGTGAGGAAGACTACTGATGACCACCAGAGACATCCACTTAGCAAGAAAGCACACGCATAATTAGAAAGCAAATATTATAATTAGTTCCAGGAAATCTCATGAATATGTAAACCATTTCCTGGAAAAGCTGTGCATATGCATGAGTATGCTAAATATATAGCTGCTGCTGGCAAGTAACGGATGCACTCACCTTTATGTGTGTTACCCAGTGTTGCAATAAAGAATGCCTGCTTTCTAAAACTCCAAAACAAGTCTTAGAGAGCTTCTCTGACCGACTTTTATGGTAACAACTACAACCCCAGTGACAGACACTGCAGGTGAACCAAAGGACCAATCCATGCCAGTATCAGTCGCCCTTATAAGCAAGGGGAAAAGCAAAGGACAGCCACAAAGAGCAACCCGTGCAGTGAAGAAAGATGATGACCCAATGCGCACACTACAGGGGACACCATCTGAACGAGAGTTATTACTACAGGAATCAGAGGAAGAGGTAACTTCTCGATCCTGGACCTCGACCGAGCTGTGGAATATGCGAAAAGATTTCACCCGTCTTCCAGAGGAGCACATCGTCACCTGGTTGCTCCGATGCTGGGACAATGGGGCTGACAGTCAAGAACTAGAAGGTAGATGTCCTGGCTTCAGCTATAGCAGTCATTTTTCTCCTTCTTAGTAGTGGTGCAATGCTGTGTTTTTTGAGTTTCAGCCTGGGAACAACGCTGATAACACCCATGTTTTTAGTTGTTGCTAAGTAATGTTTACTCCGACCAAGGACTTTCTCAGTCTCATGCTTTGCCAGGGAGGAGGAGAAGCCGGGAGGAAGCAGAGACAGGACACCTGACCCAAACTAGCCAAAGGGGTATTCCATACCACAGCATGTCATGCCCAGTATATAAACAGGGGGGAGTTACCCAGAAGGCCCAGATCACTGCTTGGGTCGGGCTGGGTATCGGTCGGCGGGTGGTGAACAATTGTATCCTCTCCCCTTGTTATTTCACTAATCATTATTATCATTGGTGGTAGCAGTAGTGGTTTTGTATTATACCTTAGTTACTGGACTGTTCTTATCTCAACCCGTGGGAGTTACATTCTTCCGATTCTCCTCCCCATCCCTCCGGGAGCGGGGGGAGGAAGAAGGGGGGGAGTGAGCGAGCGGCTGCATGGTTCTGAGATACCGGCTGGGCTCAAGCCATGACAGTAGGGAAACCAAGCAGCTGGGATCACTTGCTAGGGAAGGAGGAAATGACAAAGCAATTGCAAGAGAGAAATGAGCCCTCAGCCTTTGGAGGCGGCTCTTGGCAGCTGTGAAGGAAAGGTTTCCCTACAAGGACGATGTTATGTGTCGCTCAGCCAAGTGGACCATAATAGAGAAAGGCCTCCAGTACCTGGGGGAATTAGCTGTTCTAATGATGATCTATCGTAAGTCAGATGCCAGGAACGCACCTGTAGATCCAGAGAAGTCGAATGTACATGACCCATGTGGCAGCAACTTACACGGAGTGCGCCATAATCATATGCCCACTCATTGGCAATAATGAGCTGGAGGGAAGCAGCGGCACCAACAGTGGATGAAGTGAGTCATCAGCTCCCGGAGTTTGAAGACAATCTCACACCTTCCATCATTTCAGCTGTGGAAAAACTCCTGACCCAGGAGTTCAAAAAATTGAGAGACTATCTATCCAGCTCCCCACATGTACCGTCCCACATCTCAGCTATTAACACAAGGCGCCCTATTACCCGAGAGAGAAGATATAGGAGGTACACGCCACAGGCCACCCTGTGGTTTTATCTGCAGGATCACAGAGAAGATATGTGAAAGTGGAATGGAAAACCTACCTCAGTTCTGGAGGAACGGGTGCGTGAACTGAAAAGGAAAACAGTGGTCACTGATGATCCTCCCAAGAAAGATGCTGCTCCAGTCTTTGGTTAGCAGCTTCCCAGATGGAGTGGAAGAGCTGATTTTACTCCAACTCCCGTGATAAGGAATACTAATCCCTTTTCTACAAGACCTAAGTGGAGAATCTTATGATCTCTATTAGAGGGGCCCTGCCTCCAGCCAGGTGGAGGAGAGGGACAATCGGGTTTACTGGACCCTGTGGATCAAATGGCCTGGCACATCAGTCCCACAGGAGTATAAGGCTCTAGTAGATACCAGTGCACAGTGTACCCTGATGCCATCAAGCTATCAAGGGGTGGAACCCATTTGTATTTCTGGAGTGACAGGAGGATCCCAAGAGTTGACTGTACTGGAGGCTGAAATCAGCCTAACTGGGAAGAAGTGGCAAAAGCACCCCATTGTGACTGGTCCTGAGGCTCCATGCATCCCACATCGACTTTATAGGTTCTTTTGCTTGATCGGATTGTTTCATCTTAAAACTCACCAAAATGAGCAGCATTAGAATGAGAAAGGCTGTGAAACGGGACAGAAACACTAGTTCCTTGTGCCCGTACGTGCTGCAAGATGAAGCAGACTTGAGTTACAGCAGTGGGATATGGCAAAGCTTTCTGGTCCTTCCCAAGCAACCCAAACCTCAATGATGTGAGGCCAGACTGTAAAGTATAAGATGACATGGGGTGCTTAAAGAGCTGTTGCTAAACATTTCCTTCTCTTTCCAGGCGCTAAATTCAGTTTTGGACATTTATATGCAATAGTAGTTTAGGATTAGTTTAAGAAGCACTTCGTGCCTGGGATTACACCCAAAATCAGGGAAGTCATTTCAGGTCTCTGAGGAATAGTCATAGCCTAAAGCAGAAATGCAGTTGTCTCGTGCATGGTGAGATGCCAAGCACTAAGCACTTACAAGGCAACAGAGAGTAATTTGGTGTCCCTCAACTGAAATGAGATATGATTTCCCAGTGGGAAGTCCAGTATTTGTGCTATATTCAGGTGATAGTGTTTATGTATCACTGTTAAAATGGCATATTATTCCCAATGCTGATATCTTTCTGGCCACAGAGGCTAAACTTATTTCTTGTTCATACTTCCCCCCCCCTCAAAGCCTCACTTCTTTAATGCTTGTTATTTAGAAACTTTGTGTTATGTAAATAAAAGCTGTGACCTTTGCCTTTCCAGGGGCTGGAGCTAGGTTAATGGAGAACAGTGCCAAGAGAGAGTAGGAGCAAGCACAGTTAGAACACATTTTGAAATGCCATTTCTTGGTTGTAATTTTTTCTTCCTACCTGTAGCGTTCCTCTGCAGAGATATTTATAAAAATAGGTGTTCCATGCACTGTATATCACAGGTTTGTTTAGGACTGTTGTCGAAGATTTACACTGCTCGAAAGAGCAGTCATAGCAGATAATTCCATTTGCAAGCTTCAACAAAATGTTCCAGGGAAAGCGCAGCTATCACTGTGGAGAATTTTAATGATGGCAGAGTTTATAGATAACTTATTTGGCAAACAAGTCTGCAGCAACAGACTCCTCAGCAAGTTCTTTTGCCAGTGGTGGTTTTCTGATTGTTGCTGCTGCCTGTTAAAACACACCTCACATCTACCTCTCAGCCCACTCCAGAAACTTCAGAATTGCGTTTATCCTGCAGTGCCAACCCTGCTCCTCATAAAACACCTATCAGGAGCTCACCTAAAAAAGTTGCTGAGCACCTCACAGACCTCACTGGGGAACTCGGTCACTGCTTGTTCTGTTATAGAATTCGTTATGTAAATAAAAGTTTTGGTTTTGCCATTATAATAAAGAAAATTAATAATAACTTCACTAATAATGTAATGTATGCAAGGTGACCCTGGGAGAAGCTGAGTTAAGGTATTTCCTATTTTCTGGAAGATGCCTCACTAATTTACATCTTGCTAACCACAAGATTCACTATTGCAATACGGTGCTTTAGTAATCTGTTACCAACTGCTGGAGGGAGTGAGGAAAAGGGGAGCTGGTAACTACCGTCACCTTACAGTTCTCACCGAACAGAGTGCACATTTAGACCTGCAGAGACTCTCCAGAGGGACAGCAGCAATATTCTTGCTATATACTGCACATAATATGTAATAATAATATAGTGCTATGTATTGCACTTATCCTGCTTAGATTCCTTTCCCTACAGGGAAATTGCTTTTCTGTGCCACAGCCTTGGTAACACCTAAGAACCTCCTTGCTTGCCCACCTCTCAGTCACCAGTGCAGCAGGCTGTACCTCCACTGAAAGAGAAAGACTAAATGTACGTGCCCTTCCCTTCACAACTGTTTGCTGGTGTCTAGGAAAGGAAATCTGAGCTACTTGTTCTCATATTGTTCCTTTTCAGCAAATACATCAGGTTTTGCTGTTGCCAGTCTGACACCCCTTCAATTAGCACTAGAAAAGCTCGTCAGTGTAATCCTGTGGATATTGCACTGGAAACCTTGCAAGAAGCCACACTACTCCTCAGTGATTTTCTTCCTTTCTCTTGTTGCTTTTATGTTGTCAGCTAGAACAAAAGGAGTTGCAGTTAATTATCTGTGTATTTGCTGAAACCACTAACCTACATACTAGCTAGTGTGAAACAGTTGCTTAACTGAAGTGCTTGGCAGATTTACACACCTTCTGGTTGTAAGTTTAAAAAAAACCAAAATCTATTCCTGTTTTCAGATTTGCATATTCAATTTCCTCTGATATAAAAATAAACATTTTACCTTTTTCATTATTCTTCAGTAACTGAGGAAAAGGAGGAGGATTCAGTAGCTGAAATATTAACCTGAACTGTGGAAGGTCCGAACTCAGCCTCTTCCTGTCCACAGATTTCCCACTTTTCTAGGCAAATTCTTCAGGTTTCTCTGCCTCAGTTTCTCATTTGTAAAATGCAAGCAATAACATTTTCACAACTGTAGATTGTGAAAATCTCAGCTATGACAGTGACGGGGACGGTGTTGGTGACTACATAGACAAACTGTGCTGCAAGAACAGAAAATGGAGGGGTTTAATTTAGTGCTTTTGAGAATATATTTATCTCCACGAATATGACTTTCTTTCAGTGCCATTCTTTTGTTATGGACTGTTTCTCAGCTGAATCAGTTTCCTCAGTTCACTACCCAGCTCAAAGACATTATGCCAGTGTAATGCAGCAGGCAGGACGAGACAGCTAGAAGTATTAACTGCTCCAGTTGTATGGCCACCAAACAGCAAATCATGGCTCTAGAGTTTCATGAACCTTTTTTTTTCTCGTCACAGTAGCACATGACATAGCTAGAAATCAATTAATGTTTCCACTGATTTTGCATAGAGCTGTGACCTTGCATTGCATACAATATCCAAACAGATCACGTGCAAAGTCACAGCCACCTCACTGGCAGATACAAACTGAATGTCACCATCTATGCACCCACCATGTTGTCCTCACCCTTGATGGTAATTAAATGTGATTTTTTTCCTCCTGGACAAAAATTAAACATCTGCAAGATGTGGAGATTTTATCATGGGTGTGGAGGGAGAGGGTTCAGATGTCTCCTTGAAGATAATTGCTTAGTTTAATGAGGAAGTTTTGCAAAATTTTTAACCATCGCTTCTGTGCCTTGTTTAATTATTTGCATATGGCATCATCAAGTTAAAAAGAGTGCGCATATACAGCACTTCTTCTCATTCTTGTATTAGACATTAATGAAAGGAAGCATGAGGATAAGCTTTTTGCTAATGATGATGGAAAATTAGTATCCAAACCCCAGAGGTGTCTTGAAAGATACACCAATGATAGATAAAGGTCCAAGGAGAGGAATTCAGCACAAAATATTGCCTAGGCCCTTTTGGGCTATTTCTTCAAGACAGAAATTTATTTTTGTAGTTATGGGGGAGGGTGGCAAAGAGCAAATACAGAAGAATCTAAGAGACTGCAATACTCACAGCAAGCGAGGCTGATAAACACAGTGCAGACTAGACAACAAATGCCAGCATGGCATATAAAGTAAAGGTTACATGCCTGGAGACCTACAGCCAAAGACAGATTCATGGCTTTTTTTTTTTTTAAGCCTCAAGCTAGCAAATAGTTGAGTGTCTGGAGAGGAGCAATGCTTTGTGCATTTTGAAGGGCAGCAAATCCACAGTCAGAAGAACAAGGTAGGAGGAAAACAGTTGCTAATTCTTTTCCTCTCTCATTCTGCAAGATGCAGCCTCCAGTTCCTCTCAGGCATCTCAGCCAAACAAGAAGCCAGTTCAGAGAGGATCATGTTCTTACACTCTGTGCTACTGTATTCTTCAGCAGCTCATTTGCAATCTTGTGTATTTCTTCTCTGATAAGACTGAGTTTTATTGGGGGTTTCAGTGTGAAGGGAAGAGATAGTGTTGATCATTAGGACTTATTGTTTTAGTCAGTGGTAAGCAAGTATGTAATACAAGCCACATTTAACAGAAAGGGACCTGTTCGCCCAGCTTCACCCTTTCCTGCAGCTAAATAGGGAAGAGCTGCAGGAGTGAGGGTCAGGTGATGCTGCTGAGAGGGCTTGACCATTTCGCCACCTCAGACAGGTCTTCACTTTGGGGGGTTGTTTATTTTCCTGATTGATAGACTCCTACTTTTTTTCAGAGGTCTGAATCCCTCTACAGATAAATAAGTCTACAAAAATAAGGCTGGGTTTTTTAGATACTTTTCAGAACAGTTTAGAAATATCCCATGTATATTCAGCTTGAAAATTCCTCCACCACACAGTTGCTGCTCTCCGCCTGTGGTTGCTGTTTGTCTGCATTGTCTCCCAAGTCCCCTGGGTTATTACTTTAATGTCTTTGACATTAAAATGCTTTAACAGGAAGTTCTTCATTATACATAGGCAGAATAGGAAAAAAAGGGTGAGGCAAGAAGGAGAAAAAGATAAATGGAGGCAACAAAGAAGCTACCACTAATGGTTCAAGTCCAAATAGCTTTTTTTAAAGTTTCAGTAGGTCTCTAAAACACAAATACATACCAACCATTAGCCATCAGATGCACAGATTAATTATGTTAGTCTTGATGCTCTCAATTCATTCTGGCTTACTGATCTCTAATAATATTTTGCACACAATTATCATATTGCAGTTACAGCAATCTTATGTGGGAAAGACGCTCTTTAGTGCTTTCTTCACATACTGTGTGCTGGAAGCATGTTTAAACCAGAGCTAATGGTTTGAAGAGGTCTCAGATCCTCTGTGTTGCAATGCACCATTTAATAATACAGTCGTGATGCTGAAAAGGGATGCAAAATTCATATGTACAAACAAATTATCATAGAATCATAGAATCATAGAATCGTAAAGGTTGGAAAGGACCTTAAGATCATCTAGTTCCAACCCCCCTGCCATGGGCAGGGACACCTTGCCCTAAACCACGTGGTCCAAGGCTCTGTCCAACCTGGCCTTGAACACCGCCAGGGATGGAGCATCCACAACCTACCTGGGCAACCCATTCCAGTGCTTCACCACCCTCACTGTAAAGAACTTCTTCCTTATATCTAATCTAAACTTCCCCTGTTTAAGTTTGAACCCATTACCCCTTGTCCTACCACTATGATAAAAAATATTAACTCTTTTTTTTTTTTTAAGTAACGGAGTGGGCTGGCTGGAAGCTGGGAAAGTCCAGAATGAAGTCTAAAATGGTGCACTTAACCCCTCTGTTATACCTGGGTATTTGGGGGATCTAACACTGTGGTTCAGCCACTCTTAGGCTCACACAGCAAGTTAGTCTATGGGCAAAGCTGTAATTTTCACAGTGGTGAATGTACATAAACTCCAGTCATTGTTAGCCCTGAAGAGGGCTGCAGAGCTGAAACATTGCTATCTGGAACCACAGGAGTTCCTTTAATGGCTTCTCTAGTTTGTTAGATTAAACTTTTACAGCAACATGTGAAACCCAGAACAGCACAGCTAAGTTTCAGTTCTAACCACAGGTTACTGCTAGTGATCAGCCCACACACTGCTAATTGCAAGTGGGATAGAAATAATGTGCAGCCTGATTTGACTTTTAAAAAATATATTTCTTCAAATCCTATGTTGTTTTTCCTCTATTGGAGTCACACAACCATGAGCTGTCATCAGATGAGGCAGCAGGACATACAGTAATTACCAAAAGGCAGATTTCAGGCTCTGGGTATTTCCATCTTGCTAGGATGAGTAGAGGCATCATTCTGGAGAGAAACTGCTAAGGAGCCAGAAGTTGCTTTCAGTGAACTTGAGCGAGAATTTTGATACCAGTTTAAGGTATCAGGAAATGTCCCCTGGGAGATACCAAGAATGCTAAAATTCATCACCTAAAACCAGGAAGATGAAAGGATTTCCTTGAGAATTAGAACACAGAAAAGCTAGGATGTATCATTATTAGCTGTACATCCTTCTAGTGTAACGGAGCCCCACCACCTGAGAGCTAACATGCTCTCTCCTGTTTAATAGACACCCTCTGGGGAATCACCAGTAGCCATTACATGGTGCCTGTTCTCAGGCAATGCAGAATTAGCTCTGTCGGCCTCAGTTGTTGAGACTGGAAGGCACAAAATCTGCTGTATATCCAGAATTAATCTAGCTAAAGAGTATATAGTGACTGGGCAGGATCTGGATCAACCTAACGAAAAATTAACAGGAAGAATGTCCTTCCTTCTTAAAACTAGGACTTCTCTCTGCTGAGAAGTGTTATGGTTTGCAGTTACTGCATCAAACTGATACAGCTGCATTTTCTTTCACGGAGGCTGGAGTCCTAAAGAGTATTTTGTATCAATACAGTATATATGATGCAACATGTATGTATTAAAGAATCATACTAATATTCACAGTATTAGTTTTGGCAATATAGGACACAACGTTGTCAAGGAAAGCACCTCTTAAATCACAAAATTATGTCCAAAGAACACATTTTCTGAAAGGTATCATTTTGTTAAAAAGCCATTTTGGCAAAGAAAATTGACTTGCTTTAATCAAAACCACAATGCTATTATAATGTGAAATAACAGAGATGTGACTATACTTTTATGGGCATCTGAGCATAAAACAGTGAAACAAGATTACCTGTGAAATGAAGGAACACAAGGACACTTGCTGTTACCTACCTATAACTCTACCCATAGAAGGGAGAAATCACACTAGAGAGCACCTGTGTCAGGTAAAGAAAAATCATGTGTTGTTTAATTTTTCTGTTTTACTGAATTCAAGTGATCAAAATTCTTGAATGATGCTTTCCAAAGTAATGAGGTTTAAAAATAGTAAGTCATAATGCTTTCTGGATTCTATTCCACAATCAAAATAATTGCAACACTATTCAAGGTTAAGTGCCTTAATATTATTAATCATTCTTTATATATCATAAATCATAGAATGGTTAGGGTTGGAAAGGACCTTAAGATCATCTAGTTCCAACCCCCTTGCTATGGGCAGGGATGCCTCACACTAGACGAGGTCACCCAAGGCTCTGTCCAACCTGGCCTTGAACACTGCCAGGGATGGAGCATTTACCACTTCTTTGGGCAACCTGTTCCAGTGCCTCACCACCCTTACAGTAAAGAACTTCTTCCTTATATCTAACCTGAACTTCCCCTGTTTAAGTTTAAACTGATTCCCTCTTGTCCTACCGCTACGGTCCCTGATGAAGATTCCCTCTCCGGTATCCTTGTAGGCCCCCTTCAGATATTGGAAGGCTGCTATGAGGTCTCCATGCAGCCTTCTCCAGGCTGAACAGCCCCAACTTCCTCAGCCTGTCTTCATATGGGAGGTGCTCCAGTCCCCTAATCATCCTCATGGCCCTCCTCTGGACTTGCTCCAACAGCTCCATGTCCTTTTTATGTTGAGGACACCAGAACTGCACACAGTACTCCAAGTGGGGTCTCACAAGAGCAGAGTAGAGGGGCAGGATCCCCTCCTTCGACCTGCTGGTCACACTCCTTTTGATGCAGCCCAGGATACAGTTGGCTTTCTGGTCTATGAGCACACACTGCCGTCTTATGTTCAGTTTCTCATGATTGAATTAAGGGCCAGCAGCATTCAAACCAGTCCTGTAGACACTTGCTAGCTGGCTACTACCCCTTTCCTAATATAAGTAGCACAACTTGGCTGTCTCCTGGGACTCTAGCAAAACATTAGCTTTTGTAACATGACTGGAAAGTCACCAAGTTTGGGTTATTTTCAGTCTATGTGGGAGTAAGTTCCAGAAAAAGAGCTGATTGGGGAATTCTCTAGCAGAAAGTTTTTCAGTAAGAAAATGCCCTTTTCACAGAACCCAAGTTTTCTATGTGGAAAAATGAAGCTTGGAATTTTTCCGTGGGAGAATCAAAATGCAGGCTCACCTGGCTGCTGCCTGCTGCACTCTCCTCAAAGTCCACTTTTGGCAAGAATTGAGTTTAACAGCTGCTTTCCAAGCAGGCTGCTGGAGGTTAACAGTCCCCAGCTCTCTGCCCTCCTGGAATGTGTATGGCTGTGAGGGGAGAGGAAGAAGATGAAGTGAGAAGAATTAGAGCCCTCTGCGAGCCTGGGAAACCCTTGGCAGTTCACAAGTCGTTCAGGTGGTTAGCAGCCAAGCGCAATGAAAACACCACATAAGGGCTGTCCTGGGTGCAGCTGTAGCAGTCATTTTTCTCCTTCTTAGTAGCTGGTGCAGTGCTGTGTTTTTGACTTTCAGCCTGGGAACAACGCTGATAACACCCCAATGTTTTTAGTTGTTGCTAAGTAATGTTTACTCCCATCAAGGACATTTCAGTCTCATGCTCTGCCAGGGAGGAGGGGCACAAGAAGCCGGGAGGGAGCAGAGACAGGACACCTGACCCAAACTAGCCAAAGGGGTATTCCATACCACAGCACATCATGCCCAGTATATAAACCGGGGGGAGTTACCTGGAAGGCCCAGATCGCTGCTTGGTGGGTATCAGTCGGCGGGTGGTGAGGAATTGTATCCTCTCCCCTTGTTATTTCCTTTATCATTATTATTATTGGTGGTAGCAGTAGTAGTTTTGCATTGTACCTTAGTTACTGGACTGTTCTTATCTCAACCTGTGGGATTTACATTCTTTTGATTCTCCTCCCCATCCCTCTGGGAGTGGGGGGAGGAAGAAGGGGGGAAGTGAGTGAGCGGCTGTGTGGTTCTGAGTTACCAGCTGGGCTTAAACCACGACAGTTCTTTTTGGCGCCCAATGCTGGGGCACGAAGGGTTGAGATAACGACAGATCTGATCAGAGTGTGTCTAATCGTATTTGTGATAAGCATTCATTATTTTGGATTAAGAGTCACTCATTACAATGTTGATATATTTTCTCTCGGAGTTCTTGAGCTTGATCTCAGAGTATCAGCATGTCATACCTTACTTACACCCAGTATTTGCTGTTTTAGTGTTTATCGGATTCGGGGCCTGGGCTAAGGTTCTTGTTTTGCTGTACTTCATGGTAATGACTTGTAATACAGCAGATTCATTGATCATGAAACTGGGCTGGTATGCGTTCACAGCATGGTCATCACCTCTATACTTTGGGAGGCATATAGTGGGAATTTTTAACAATTGCACATCTTTCTTTTTTCTTCCCTCAGGGGGTCAACCTATGGAGGAGATATTCCCTTACATCCTCTGCTCCCCAACCAGGTTATTTACAGTAGGAGTAGATTCTGGAAAAGTTGAAGATCCTGAATATCCTTTCAATGCCCTTGAAAGCATCCTCCTCCTTTTTCTGGGAACTAGCTTGTTGCTGCATATGCTCTCTATGTTTTACCTACGGCGTGACCACACTGAGAACGCCCGATCTTGTCCTATCTCGGAAGCTAAGCAGGGTCTGGCTCAGGTCTTGTCTAAGGTTAATTGAGTATTTAAGAATACTACCAAGAGATCGTCCCTGAGGTTGGACAGTCACGAGTGGCAGGGTGTGTGGGATCGTATGGGCAAGCACTTAAGCCAGTTGGCCCCTCCAGTGCTTTGGAATTTCACTCCTGAAGAAATGCAGAATCTGGAAAAATTAGCAAAACGCTCAGACGAGGTGTGCTGTCATCCTGGCAATACCAGAGAAGGACAACTCACTGCAACGTGCTGGGGCTTGGCCTACACCTATAGGGCCCTATTCCGTAAGGAGCAGGAAAAAGATGTCCCTGGATCTGATGGCAAAGCAACAGACAACGCAGCTACTCAACCCCCAAGCACAGCAGCTACACCACCCCCGACAACAGACACTGCAGCCACTCCAACGCCAGTGACAGACACTGCAGCTAAACCAAAGGACCAATCTGTGCCAATAACAGTTGCCCCTATAAGCAAGGGGAAAAGCAAAGGACAGACACAAAGAGCAACCCGTGCAGTGAAGAAAGATGATGACTGTCGTGGTTTAAGCCCAGCCGGTAACTCGGAACCATGCAGCTGCTCACTGACTCCCCCCCTTCTTCCTCCCCCCGCTCCCAGAGGGATGGGGAGGAGAATTGGAAGATTGTAACTCCCATGGGTTGAGATAAGAGCAGTACAGTAACTAAGGTATAATACAAAACCACTACTACCACCACTACTAATAATAATGATAAGGGAAATAACAAGGGGAGAGGATACAATTGCTCACCACCCGCCGACCGATACCCAGCCTAACCCGAGCAGTGATCTGGGCCTTCTGGGTAACTCCCCCCAGTTTATATACTGAGCATGACGTGCTGTGGTATGGAATACCCCTTTGGCTACTTTGGGTCAGGGGGCCTGTCTCTGCTTCCTCCTGGCTTCCCTTGCCCCTCCTCACTGGCAGAGCATGAGACTGAAATGTCCTTGATGGGAGTAAACATTACTTAGCAACAACTAAAAACATTGGGGTGTTATCAGCGTTGTTCCCAGGCTGAAAGTCAAAAACACAGCACTGCACCAGCTACTAAGAAGGAGAAAAATGACTGCTGTAGCTGAAACCAGGACAATGACCCAATGTGCGCACTACAGGGGACACCATATGAACGAGAGTTATTACTACAGGAATCAGAGGAAGAGGTAACTTCCCGATTCCGGACCTCGATTGAGCTGTGGAATATGCGAAAAGATTTCACCCGTCTTCCAGGGGAGCACATCGTCACCTGGTTGCTCCAATGCTGGGACAATGGGGCCGACTGTCACGAACTAGAAGGTAGGGAAGCCAAGCAGCTGGGATCACTTGATAGGGAAGGAGGAAATGACAAAGCAATTGCAAAAGAGAAAGCAGCCCTCTGCCTTTGGAGGCGGCTCATGGCAGCTGTGAAGGAAAGGTTTCCCTACAAGGATGATGTTATGTGTTGCTCAGCCAAGTGGACCATGATAGAGAGAGGCATCCAGTCCCTGAGGGAATCAGCCATTCTGGAGATGATCTATTGTCGGCTGAATGCCAGGAACGCACCTGTAGATCCAGAGAAGTCGAATGTACATGACCCATGTGGCGGAAACTTACACGGAGTGCGCCATCATCATATGCCCACTCATTGGCATCAGTGACTTGGAGCGAGGCAGCACCACCAACAGTGGACGAATTGAGTCATCAACTCCTAGAGTTCGAAGACAATATCTCACCTCTTCCATCATTTCAGCTGTGGAAACTCCTGACCCAGGAGATCAAACAATTGAAAGACGATCTATCCAATCTATCCAGCTCCCCACGTGTACCAACCCATGTCTCAACTATTAACAGAAGGCGCCCTATTACCCGAGAGAGAAGATATAGGAGGTACACACCACAGGCCACCCTCTGGTTTTATCTGCAGGATCACAGAGAAGATATGTGAAAGTGGAATGGAAAACCTACCTCAGTTCTGGAGGAATGGGTGCGTGAAGAGGAAATCAATGGTCAAGGATGATCCTCCCATGAAAGTTGCCACTCCAGTCTTTGGTGAGAAGCATCCCAGGTGGAGTGGAAGAGCTCATTTTACTCCAACTCCGGTGATAAGGACTACTAATCCCTTTCTACAAGACGTAGGTGGAGAGTCTTATGATCTCTATTAGAGGGTCCCTGCCTCCAGCCAGTGGGAGGAGAGAGACAATCGGGTTTACTGGACTGTGTGGATCAGATGGTCTGGCACATCAGTCCCACAGGAGTACAAGGCTCTAGTAGATACCGGTGCACAGTGTAACCTGATGCCATCCAGCTATCAAGGGGTGGAACTCATTTCTATTTCTGGAGTGACAGGAGGATCCCAAGAGTTGACTGTACTGGAGGCTGAAATCAGCCTGACTGAGAAGGGGTGGCAAAAGTTCCCCATTGTGACTGGTCCAGGGGCTCCATGCATCCTTGGCATAGAGAGAGGGAGAGGGTACTTCAAAGACCCAAAAGGGTACCGATGGGCTTTTGGTATAGCTGCCTTGGAGATGGAGGAAATGAAGAAGCTGTCCACCTTGCCTGGTTTCTCAGATGATCCTTCTGTCGTGGGGTTGCACTGGTGGCAATACTATACCAACCGAGACTCCCTGATTCCCATCCATAAGCTGATCCATCGACTGGAGAGCCAAGGAGTGATCAGCAGGACCCGCTCACCCTTTAATAGCCCCATATGGCCAGTGCAAAAGTCTAATGGAGAGTGGAGACTAAAGGTAGACTATCGTGGCCTGAATGAAGTCACACCACCATTGAGTGCTGCCGTACCAGACATGCTAGAACTTCAATATGAACTGGAGTCAATGGCACCCAAGTGGTATGCCACAAGTGATATTGCCAATGCATTTTTCTCAATCCCTTTGGCAGCAGAATGCAGGCCACAGTTTGCTTTCACTTGGAGGGGCGTCCAGTACACTTGGAACCGACTGCACCAGGGGTGGAAACACAGCCCTACCATCTGCGGTGGACTGATCCAGACTGCACTGGAACAGGGGCAAGCTCCAGAACACCTGCAATGCATTGATGACATTATTGTGTGGGGCAATACAGCGGAAGAAGTTTTTGAGAAAGGAAGATAATCCAAATCCTGCTGAAGGCCGCTTTTGCCATAAAACGGAGTAAGGTCAAGGGACCTGCACAGGAGATTCAATTTTTGGGAATAAAATGGCAAGATGGACATCGCCAGATCCCCACAGATGTGATCAACAAGATAACAGCAATGTCTCCACCAACTAATAAGAAAGAAACACAAGCTTTCTTAGGTGTTGTGGGGTTCTGGAGAATGCACATCCCAAATTACAGTCTGATTGTAAGCCCTCTGTATCACGTGACCCGGAAGAAAAATGATTTCAAATGGGGCCCTGAGCAACAACAAGCCTTTGAACAAATTAAACAAGAGAGAGCTCATGCAGTAGCCCTTGGACCAGTCCGGACTGGGCAAGATGTGAAAAATGAGCTCTGCACCACAGATGGGGAGAATGCTCCTACCTGGACCCTCTGGCAGAAAGCTCCAGGGGAGACTCGAGGTTGACCCCTCAGCTCTTGGAGTCGGGGATATAAAGGATCCGAGGCCAGCTATACTCCCACTGAAAAAGAGATACTGGAAGCCTATGAAGGGGTACGAGCTGCTTCAGAAGTGATTGGCACTGAAGCACAGCTCCTCCTGGCACCCCGGTTGCCTGTGCTGGGCTGGATGTTCAAAGGCAGGGTCTCCTCTACACATCATGCAACCGATGCTACATGGAGTAAGTGGGCCGCACTAATCACACAACGAGACTGAATAGGAAATCCCAGTCTTCCAGGAATTCTAGAAGTCATCATGGACTGGCCAGAGGGCAAAGATTTTGGGATGTCACCAGAAGAGGAGGTGATGTGTGCTGTAGAGGCCCCATCATATAATCAACTGTCAGAGAGTGAGAAGCAATATGCCTTGTTTACTGATGGGTCCTGCCCTATTGTGGGAAATCGTCAGAGATGGAAGGCAGCTGTGTGGAGTCCCCTGTGACAAGTTGCAGAAACTGCTGAAGGAGAGGGTGAATGGAGTCAGTTTGTAGAGGTGAAAGCCATCTGGCTGGCCTTGGACATTACCGAACAGGAAAAATGTCCAGTACATTCTCTGTGTACTTACTCATGGATTGTGGCAAACGCCCTGTGGGGGTGATTGCAGCAATGGAAGCAGAGCAACTGGCAATGCAGAGGTAAACCCATCTGGGCTGCTGCACTGTGGCAAGATATCGCTGCCCAGGTGCAGAACCTGGTGATGAAGGTACACCACATAGATGCTCATGTACCCAAGAGTCGGGCCACTGAGGAACACCAGAACAACCAGCAAGTGGATCAAGATTCTATGATTGAACTGGTTCAGATGGATTTAGATTGGCAACATGAGGGTGAATTATTTTTAGCCCAGTGGGCCCATGACACCTCAGGCCATCAAGGCAGAGATGCAACATATAGACGGGCTCGTGATCGAGGGGTTGACTTGACAATGGACACTATTGCCCAGGTTATTCACGAATGTGAAACACGTGCTGCAGTTAAGCAAGCCAAATGATTAAAGCCTCTCTGGTATGGAGGACGATGGCTGAAGTACAAGTATGGGGAGGCCTGGCAGATTGACTATATCACACTCCCACTGACCTGCCAAGGCAAGTGCCATGTGCTTACCATGGTGGAAGCAACCACCGGCTGGCTGGAAACATACGCTGTGCCCCACGCCACTGCCCAGAATACTATCCTGGGCCTTGAGAAACAAGTCTTGTGGCGACACGGCACCCCAGAGAGAATTGAGTCAGACAGTGGTACTTATTTCCGCAACAACCTTATAGACACTTGGGCCAAAGAGCACAGCATTGGGTGGGTATATCACATCCCCTACCATGCACCAGCCTCTGGAAATCAAATGATACAATGGGCTGTTAAAAACTACACTGAGAGCAATGGGTGGTGGGACTTTCAAACATTGGGATACACATTTAGCAAAAGCCACCTTGTTAGTCAACAGTAGGGGATCTGCCAACAGGGCTGGCCCAGGCCAGTCAGAACTTTTACGTACCGTAGAGGGGGATAAATTTCTTGTGGTGCACATAAAGAATTTGCTGGGGAAGACAGTCTGGGTTATTCCTGCTTCTTGTAAAGACAAACCCACTCGTGGGATTGCTTTTGCTCAGGGACCCGGATATACTTAGTGGGTAATGCGGGAAGATAGGGAAGTCCGATGTGTACCTCAAGGAGATTTAATTTTGGGGGAAAACAGCCAATGAACTCAATTGTACGCTGTTGCCTGCTCTATAACACTTTCATAGCCCATCGGCTAGATGCCCATCTCCAGCACTCCGGGCTTTTTCAGTCTCATGCTCTGCCAGGGAGGAGGGGCATGGGAACCTGGGAGGAAGAAGAGACAGGACACCTGGCCCAAACTAGCCAACGGGGTATTCCCTACCACAGCACGTCGTGGCCATTGTATAAACTGGGGGGAGTTAGCCGGAAGGGGCAGGTTGCTGCTCGTGTAGGGCTGGGTATTGGTCGGTGGGTGGTGAGCAATTCTAATATCTCCCCTTGTTATTTCTCTTATCATTATTATTATTGGTAGTAGCAATAGCTGAGGAGAGACGACAATGGACCCTACACGATTCAATATGAATCAAGCAGAAGCCACTTTATTGTTCCCACGATCCCTTTATATACAGAGTTTTCTATCTCTACATGCGGTCACGCACCTTTTGATTGGTAAAAGCCCTCTTGCACGAGGCAATCATGCAGCTCGGTAAGTGTCCTTATTGGATCACCTAATTCCTGGTGTTCTTCCCATGTATCCGACTGCAGATGTTTTCTTCCTCTTATCTTCTTCTTGGTATGCGGCTGCATGCTTAGAAGAGGCCCTCATACGGCTGGCTCATCACATGTCCACTGTCCTCCAAATACAACCCCACGAGTATCAGTTTTGTATTATATCTTAGTTACTGGACTGTTTTTATCTCAACCCGTGGGATTTACATTCTTTTGATTCTCCTCCCCATCCCTCCAGGAGCAGGGGGGGACGAAGGGCGGGATTGAGCGAGCGGATGCATGTTTCTCTAGTTACTGGCTGGGCTTAAAACACGACAAAGGCCCAATAAATTAAATTTTCCTGAAAATCCATTTCTACAAAAATCTCACTTTGATATTTTGTCCTGATTCAATACACCTCTTTTCCCCAGGAGAAAAGTTTTCTGTTTTTCAGGTACTTCTGTCCACATATCGCAGGGCTCTCGTGGGACCCCCTTTCCACTCACTCCTGTGTGTTGTAATGAGAGCATCTGCTGGAGAGACCTTTATGGCCATGGCTGCTGCCGCATTGCATGGGGAAGGGCTGTCCCCAGGATGAGGTCTCCAGGGAGATGCTGGGCTATCTGAGTAAGCAATTAGCAAACAGGCCTTGAGCTGATAGCTGAGGTCAGAAGGAAAGCTCAAAACCCCCTTACCAACAGAGCTGTGAAATGTTTGTTACAGCCGCAGCATAGAAACATGATTTTAATGGCACTTAATAAATGGGCATCCTACAGCATTCTAGGCCATGAATATATTCATCTCTTTGCTTAGTTGCAGGAAATTGCAATGATGGATTGACATAATTTTATAATTGTGTGCAATGCTCAACCAAAACAGAGGGCTCAGGCAGTGAGCTGCATTCTAGCTAAATTATCAGTATTTGTTAATAACAAAAGTTCAGCTAGCATAAAAACTGCATGTATAGTATGAAATATTAATTTGCTATGCTTCAGTTGAGATTTTTAAGGTAGTCATATTTTCCTTGAATGCATGGGTTTATCATTATCAGCCTGAATACATCTAGCACTCTTGAAGGTTTCTTGATGAAAAGAAATTGAGGTGCAAATACTCTTTCATCATAATCACACTGTCTGTGCAGGGTAATTCATAAAAGAGACAGAAATATATTGAAATTTTATATTGTTTTAGTCCAAATCAATATTAATAATTGTTTGCATTTTTAAAGTGCAATTTACAATTGAAAAATGTATGGAGATCAACGTATAGTTGCTAATATCAAATTTTCCTATTAAACTTAAAGGCACAGTAATTTCACTTCAAAATGTTTCTTATAAAGCAGGAGAAGGCATTGATCTGTGAAAACATCTGTCTATTATTTGTATCCACAATATTAGAATGGCTTTTAATTATAAATGAGCTAAAAGGTCAGTAACTATTTTATTGTTAAGGTCTTGATTTTAAATTTGGATAGCTTAATACAAATATTTACACACCATGGGCTCAGCAATTTCTTTCACTGGTGGGATGCCTCACAGTGGAAAGCACACAGAGGGATCAAGCACATAATGCAATATCTACAGTCAAAACCCAATTCTTTTGGTACCTTTTACAGAACCATTAAATTGGAGTGACTTTGGAAAAGTAACAAAATTTTTCTGAGCTTCAGTTGGGGTCTTCGAATGCGAATGCCTCAATTTCAGTAACTAAGGCAAATATTTGTGTTTGTGGTAACATCCCCTGAGCCATCAGCCACAACTCAATCGGTGTCAACCCACAGGGACAAGATGGTAACACCAGCCCTGAGAGCCAGCCCCTGGCATGTGAATAACCCAGCGTGGTACAGGGCTAAACACACCAGACAGGAAAAGATTCCTGGTTTATATTATCTTTGCTGTTCAGTTATCTGAGCCTAATTCACCAGTACCAACATGTGTCTCAATAGTACAGCCAGAGCACTGGTGCTGGGGAGAGGAATACCAGAATACCCTTTTTCTACCCAGGAGGATTCCTCTGTGTCACAATACATTGACAATAGGTCAATCTCCTAAAGATGGAAGGAATGTCATTATGTCTGTCCACATTACAGCAAAAACAGGGAGGAAAGTACAGAAGATCGAGGCTGTGTCTACCTTCCCCTCACTGAATAAACAAGCTGAGAAGGGATGGAGTTACGAACTGAGTCTGATGTCAAATGCATCGAGTCAATAGAGTATATCCATTCCTATAGAATATTAATGTAACAACAGGAACTTTCCCAGTGACATTTAATGATCTCCAATATTTATAGCACACAAGTATGCCTAGCAGCTAGTTGCCTTATCTGTTCTTATTACAAATCTGACAAAAAAGTGCTTAAAAATAATTGAATATCAGCAAACCAAATAGTAATATTCTCCCACTGTACCAGCATTATAGAACTGATTTTAAAGACAGTTCATGCCCATTCAGGATTCTCATTACAGCTCAATATTGAAAACCACCTTCTGTTTAAAAGGCTGAGTAGTTGCTCTGAAATCCACGTGTTTCCTCTGACTGCTCTGAAATTTTGAGTGTCTGACATTCTAGTGCACAGTAGCATACAGAAAAGGAAGAACTAGAAGTGTGTCACATGTAGGCATCTCAGTTCCTTATACAGTGACCATCACACTGATGTCTCCACTCCCCTATGTAAATGGGGACCTACAGTCCTTTGCCAGACAACCTTGCACCTCCTTTCTCATGCAGTCCTGCAGTTACTGCAACCACCACCTAATGAAACAGCCACATTTCTGAACACAGACTATGTGTGTCTCCTCTGTGGCTCTGCTGGCAGATATGCGCTCCTGCCTTTCAAAGTACATAGGTGCTGAAGCTGCAGGTGGTATTGCACCCCTTCCCCAAAGCTGACCTTGCCAAAAAGCAAAACTTTCAGAAGGAGTGCAAGAATAGGGCAAATGCTCATCACCCCATGTAAGCAATGCTCCAGTATAATACTGATAAACTTACCTTCATACTGCCTTCGAACAGGCATCATCTACTCCACATGCTCAGCTTGCTTCCCCAGGAAACTCCTGACCATGCCACAGCTCTGCCTCTCTGCAACTCCACCAGCTTCCACATATACTTTCCCTCAGTCACCATTACACAGAACCATTTCACTCCTCTTTAAGTGATGGCAAAGCCCTCAGATACTTCTCTTCCCTAATACACACCTAGGAGATCTCTCAGCTTGCAGAAGATCTTCCCTTTAGTCCCATGTGGCATGTGAGATGGAGGGGCTCAGTCTCTGCTGCAGACCTGCCAGCCCATGTCACAGCTATGTCTCTGCACGCACAGCCAACTAATCCTTCAGCACTCAGTGCGGCTTCCCTTTATACATTGCATTAATATGATAGCTGAAGTAAAAATAAAAATTCCATTTCCTTTTGTTTAGAAATTACACTTCAAAATAAAATGCAAATATTTGTTTCAGTTTGCTTTGCAATATATCCTGGGGAAAAATTTTCATCTGTAAAGAATATGTAAGAGACATTTTAGAGAATAAAAAAAAATCCAACTAGATCTACTTACAGAATATCTCCTTTCAATTAGCTGCTGTGCTTCAACTGCTCAAATCAAGAAATAACTTAGCCCTGACATACAAGCACAGTCTAAGTGAAAAAAGACCTTGACTAAACATCTTTCATTAGGGAGAAAGCATTTGTAAAGTTTTGGTAAGAAACAAATTAGTCATCATGGCTTGAAGGATTAAGAGGTGAAAACAGATGTACACCATTACAAAAGTTGAGTCTATAAAGGAACCCTCTCCACTGCCACAGCAAAATGTTCCATTTCAAGGTTATGAGGGCTATTTTCTTATTCCTGAAGTAACCATAGTAGCATCACAACGAACTAAACACAGTGTGAGCCAGGGGTTTATTTCTTTCTGCTTTTGCAGAAATTTCTCTGTGTTTTGTTTCCTCAAGTGCTGAATTAAAACCACCCTCACTTGTGACAAAGGTTTTTAATTCCTAGCTTACAGGGAACATTTTACAGTTTTCCTATTTCTCTTGCTTGCTTATGACTCCCAGACAAAGAATCTCCACCTCAGATACTTCTATCTTTTAGGAGAAGGAAATAACATTGAGGAATCATGAAACTCCACACCATATTACATGAACTGTGTTAGATATGACACAAAGTTAAATCATCAAGTTGGAGGACAGGGCACTACACATATATATACATAAAGCCACTTAAAATTGTTGTTATAAAAACTGTTTAAAATCTCATGATGTTCAAGAGGTTTGGCATGTGAATAAAACTGTTACCCAATGGATAGGAACATATTGTTTAAATTTATGTGTAATATATAAATATATATAAAAACAGCTTATAGAATCTCTAAGTTCTGTCATCTTTTTCTCCTTACCCACAACACATCTAAAACTTCACAGAAAAAAAATAAATATATAAAAGGCAAACTCCAATGTACATTGCTTTAACACTGACATAAAGGAGGGGATATGTCTGGGGTGATTACTTGTTTGGTACCTCTGCAAGTCCAGTTTATTCCAGGTGCATCTTATCTTCTGAAAGAAGGCAGTTTTATCTGGAATAGCTAGGAAACCTATGGAAGAGACAAATGAAGCCCTTAAGGACAAATGAAGAAGAATATTTCAGGGATGGGCAACCACCACTGTCATATGATGGTGCAATCATCTAAAAACCCCTTTGAAAATGTGATAGTTACTTTAAAAAGAAGAGAGATTGAGGCAAGTGGAGAGAGAAGGAAGCACTTCGAACCAGGATCTAACTAGAACCAAGTGGGCGCCTGAAAAACTAGGGACCTTTCTGCTATATTTTACAAGAGAGTTCATTGCTTTCAGCACAGTTTTCTACATGAAATATTGTAGGTGGGACAATACCCCTATAAATCCTGTTGCCAGGCAGAGACTGGGAGGGCAAGGCTGCCTATGTGCAAGATCTGCCATGCAAATTGTGTGCCTCCACTCTGGTGTGGAAGAAAGCTGGACAGGTTCATTACTGACACTCACTATTTACACTGTCACTGTACAGCTCCTGTGAAAGGTTAATTTGAAGCAAAGCAACTTTTTTCATTTCAAATGTAAACCATTTTAGAGATTATATTTTAGCCTTGAGGACCTTGGAGAGGTGTGTGTATTAACTTGCTAAGGACCTGCTGCAGTACTGAGGAGATTAGTAACACATAACTCCTGCTACAATTTGCACCCAGAAAAATAGGAAAGAAATCTTCTCAACTTTGAAAGGATTATTTTGATTGTTTACTGAGTACTGTCCCTTTTGGTCTTAAACTGTAGATGAAAGTGGAAACCAGAATTGCCTGCTTCCTATTGCAACATGTGATGGAAATGAGAGAAGCAGCTTTAGCAGCTTTGCCAGGGGTTTTGGAATGGGAAAAAGGGGTCATACGTTATCACTGTGACTTCAGCCACATAAAACAATATCATAGCTTTTTGCAGTTATTCAAAAATTCAGATTTTGGCACATTATATGGGTTAATATGCCTTTTAGCAGCATGCAGGAATGAAAGACAAAACTGACATATATAACAGTAGAACTGGACCCACTGATACCTGACAAAACAAGTTTCCACCGGAATAAGAGAAAGCCTCTAAACCCCCTTTTCCCCACACTCTTTGTGGTATATGGATTCGTGTACATGTGAGCAAAAGAGGATCCCGTAATTCTCAGGATTCTCTTCATGTTGAGAAATCCCCATCTTGCATAAATGGAGGAGATACTGAAAGCTAAGATGCATAATGACATTGGTGACTGGAGAACAGAGCTGTTAAAAGGCAGTAAGTTCTGCCTAATTTCCTACAACACTGATGGTGTGTGCTGGGTGGTTTGTAACATAGGTGGTCAGCTCAGCATGTTCCTTCAGGACACAGAAGAGACTAATTCAGCTGCAGGGAGGAAGAGCTGCCAGCTCATCAGGCAGGTCAGTAGGTCCGATTCACCGCAGTGCCAATTCCTGCCTCTGTCAGAGGAACCTTTAAATTCACTGGTGATTTCATCAAAGCAGGTTTAATTCTTTTCCCCATATGAAGGAAAAATGTGAATCCATATCTTTTCAAGGAAAGAATTTTTAGGGAGGTTTTAGGGGCAGGGCATTTTGAACAGATACAATTTAAAATTTCTTATTTTACCCTTCTTCAAAATACTTATTTTTTGTTATTACACTTCTGTGTTATTTTCCAAACACAGAAGCAGGACTAATTCCCCCCTGCTCCCAAGCAGTACTGAAATGCACTGCAAACCAATATGATGAGAAGGATTTACTTAAATCTTTTGACAAGAGTGGCACTGAAAGTAGTGCTTTGCAAACCTGTGTTTTTGCAGTCACTGTCTGGAAGCCTAAGGGCTGAACAGTTTTTCTGTGAGCAATTTGATGTTATGATAATGATCAGTCCAAGAAGGACAAAGAGACAGTTTTTCTACCAACGTCTTGTTGTCTGATTCCTCATCCGAGGTGGGTCAGCAGGCTGCACTCAGGGTTGTGTTTGGTAGCACACAGCTGTTCATTCATGAGTTCTACGGACATGACATTCTCTCCCTTGTCTGCTAGCAAGCCTGTGTGAAGAATGGCATTGATAAGATAGTAATCTAAGGGCATGATGTAATTCTCAGACAGAAACTCAGGGGATTGCCTTTGGTCCATCTTGAACTGGATATTTCCCTTATAGGAACCATGTTGATGCTTCAAAGGAAAGTAAAAAGCCTTGTAGAGCAAAGCTATAGGATAACTAGCCCCCAGGAAAAGGTCTTTAGATCTTTAGTTGAGGTCACTTCTTTTTACGTGGGTAGCATATCTGAGACTGACACTACCAACAATTGCTGTCCTGGGTTTGGCTGTAACAGTTATTTTTCTCCTTCCTAGTAGCTGGTGCAGTGCTGTGTTTTTGACTTTAGTCTGAGAACAATGCTGATAACACACAGATGTTTTTAGTTGTTGCTAAGTAATGCTTACCCTGATCAAGGACTTTTCAGTCTCTCATGCTCTGCCAGTGAGGAGGGGCACGGGAAGTTGGGAGGAAGCAGAGATAGGACACCTGACCCAAACTAGCCAAAGGGGTATTCCATACCACAGCATGTCATGCCCAGTATACAAACTGGGGGGAGTTACCTGGAAGGGCAGATAGCTGCTCAGGTCGGGCTGGATATCGGTTGGTGGGTGGTGAGCAATTGTATTGTGCATCACTTGTGTTTATTGTTTTCTTTCCCTTTTCCCCTTTTAGTTTCATATTCTCTCCCCTTGTTATTTCCCTTATCATTATTATTATTAGTGGTAGCAGTAGTAGTTTTGTATTATACCTTAGTTACTGGACTGTTCTTATCTCAACCCATGGGATTTACATTCCTTCGATTCTCCACCAAGTATATCTGGGTCCCTGAGCAAAAGCAATCCCACAAGTGGAGAAACATGGCACTGCACGAGCACAGCCTCAGTGGTGTCTTTTATCTTAATGGCATGCATTGACTGATAGTATTGCCAGTTCAGAGAGAGATGGTTATAAATGCAGAAATATAAGTCAATCATTACCTGATGATAGAAATAAAAACTATCATCTGCTAAATTTCAAGACTCCTTCCTGTAGCTGATCTGGGGAAGTTTAACTGGGAGCTGTTGGCAGCTGTGAGCTGTGATGGGTTTTTTGTCATCTTCTGGGTTTTGGTTTGTGCGTTCTGTAAGGGTGCTGTAATGGAGCACTTTATGCATTATTAAGATAATTTTACTTAGACTGTGTAATATAGTTAGAGACTGGGATAGTGACAGTGGGCAATTAGCTGAATAGAAAAAAAAGGAATACTGTTACTACAAGAACATAAGAAAAATATTTTCTATTATTATTGAAATGCCTCACTTCTAGATTACATTAGCTGTGTTTCTATGAGTTGTGTGAACAACAGCTGCTTCTCATCTCTGAAGCTAAGCCAAGCATGCATTCCTTGCTTCAAAGCACTTGCAGGGACAAGTGTTTGCTTATAAGAGCAGTGTTTGGAACTGTAACACAGCTGCTTTGAAGGCTAATCCTCCTTCCCTAATTTACCTCCCCTAAGGCTTTAGAGTTAGTATTTGACCTTTAAATATATATATTAAATAAATATATATGCAAAAAGTCCATCCATACTACATGCACACAACAGGCACAGATGGACCTGCAACAAGGACCCATAAGGATTTGGCTTTGCTAGTGCTGGAAAAACTTCATAACATTTTCATTTAGCTTTACTTTTAAAGGGGTGAGAAAGGTTTAAGGCAAAAAATAAAAAAATAAAAAACACACAGTTAATGTCTGCCATAATTTTAACAGAAAATAAATCTGGATTCGCCTATGTATAGGGAGAACTTGGTACTCTTCATTTATTTAAGATACAAGCATCCACCAGTGCTCCTGGCCTGGAGCTCAGGCTGCTTTACACACTGAATAACCATAGTTGCCATTAAATAACCTTATCAGTCAGAGGCACAGAAATTACTTCATCAGGACTGCACAATGAGTGTTCTGCCTTGGTGCATTTTAGAAATTTGGAATGCCAGTACACTGCAGAAAATTAAACACCTGCTATGGAAACCATGAAAAGCAAACAAGTTCCCCCTGACACCAAATATTCCAGGCACATTGAGAACAAATCTTTAAAGACTTCCTGGCATAACTACTTTGAATGATCATCTTTCCACAACCCACCCTCCCTGAAAACTAATGTTACACAGTCTTTCTGTACTTAAAACCTCCTTTGTAAACAAACACCACCTTCAAAACCCTTCCTTTAGATCAGGTTGCATTTACAATTAGAAATATGAGAAAATCAAAAAGTGAGTGATTGCCATTCCTGTGACTTCTGCTGATCTCCAGCCTGAACCCTTGTGTTCAATAACTTGCTGATAAGAAATCTGGTTACATTTTCAGTAACCAGTTCCACTGCCTGTGCTCTAATGCACCTTCCTTCGTGTTACTAAAAAACACAGGTCCAGCATTAACTTTATGGCAAAAGCATTTATTTTAATTGATAAAGCCATGTGGCACACTAATGGTATTCCTCTCTGGTTCCTGTTCTTTCATTTTTTCACTTCTTGGTATCTTACCAGAATGGACATTGGTTCCAGTGGGACTATTCATGTGCTTAAAGTGAAGTATTTGCCTTAGGGCTGTGCTCAGCAAAGGGTTTAGAATGACGCACTACGGGGCCCACCTGGGACTAGGGCTGCTGCCGTTTCACTGGGGCTGCCACATAATGGAAAGTGTTAGATCAAGCAGCGAGAATTCACAGAACCGAGCCCAGAAACATGCTGGGAGTCCCCAGGGGAGGAGAGGCAACCCTGCCCATCACCTGCAGAGACAGCCCACTTGCTGCCCACCCTCTGTTTTCTCATGTGTTCTGCAAGCCAGTAAAGGAGGTCCAAGCGCTGTGACCAGTACTTCCTTTGGAAATCAATACATCTGCAGAGCTTTTTTCAACGGGCAGCACGGGACCTGTGGTGTACCGGTTTAGTTCGATTCTTTTTTATCAAGGGTGAAGCAGGCAGCTGCCTGCTGTTCATCCTTCTCCCCATATTTGACATGCAAGTGCAGCTCTTGTGATCGTTTCACCTACATTAGCTCACTCACTCACTTTATGTTTTCATATTGTTTAACCAGTGAAAAATAAAAAGCGTCACATCTTCACTTGGAATAAGCAAACTAGTAAGAGGGGGTTTTGTGCAAATTGACCATTTCTCCCCAAACTGTGCTCTTTAATGATATTCTACATTGCCTTTTCAACATGTAAAAACAGTGACATGTAATTAAAGACAAGCTGATGGGGCAGAAACTGACTGGATGACTGCAATTAACTGTACCAAAGAAATTCTAGAGAAATCAGTTATTTGGTCTAAACAAGGACTTAAATCTACTAACCTGCATTGAAAAAAATAAATGCTCTGTATGTTAAGTTTTAGGGGGTTGTTTTTTACCTCTTGATAGATGTATTATGCAAGACTTCCAGATGAGAGGACAAGACTATGAGTGAAGAGTGTCCTGGAGATTGTGTGCAGTTCTTTTCCCGGATCAGAACTGCATTGATCTGAAAACAGTAATTATGAGGCTGACATGTATGTTCTCCTTCATCTTGATGTTTGGAGCAGCTGGGCTTGTTGTCTTCATTCACCTGCAGGATCCAGAAGAAATAGTTCATCAGCAGACACCAGGTTAGCATTCCTATTTCTGACTCATTCATTCCTTAATGTTCAACATTTTGTACTTATACTCTTAACATGTTTTACGTATTTCACAGAGGTTGCCTCAACAAAGAACAAAGGTATGTAATTTTTTAATGAAGCCTATTTTGAAATCAATTGAAAAAAAAAAGAAAAAAAGAAAAAGAAGTTTGCTTAAAAACTCATCCAAGAACCAATTAACTGATTATGCAGGGATCTTTGCCAAGGTGCACAGGGTCCAGCTGGATGGAGTTAAGTTTCTGCTAAAGTTGAGACCAACTTCTGCTGCCAGCTATGTCACTAGAAATATGAAAAAGAGAAATTTCACCAAAAGTTCAGTTCCTGCAAATACATGTCTCTGAATCTACCTTTGCCTGTATAGGGTATTCAATGTGACAGGAGACGCAAAACAAGAGATGCATAAATGATTCATGCAAGAGACATACAATATTTTGGGATTCATTCCTTTAATGTGCTTAACTTCCATTAAAATTTTCATAACTTTCATTCATATGCACACCATCATCCTCTGCTACTCACTTTAAACTGTGAAGAGCCACTAAGACCACATCAATGTGAGAACTGAAATAGTGGTTTCCTTTTAAAGGAGGGGCACACAAAAAGTATGAGAAAGAACAAGATCTCGATTTACTTACAGTCACTTTCTCTTTGGCTAAGGCTGTAATGAAGGAACAAAGGCTGGTTTAGAGCCTAGATAAATGCCAGTGCAGTTACTCCAGCTCATAAGAATGCCCCAGTGCACCGAGGTTTGGTAACTATATTTGCTCTTATATGCACTGAAATTCTCCTTTGACTAAATAAGTGCTTTATAAAAAGCCTATTAGATAGACACCTTCATTGTACAACGAACACAATTGTGTATATTTTAAAGTATTACTAATATTTTTAAAGGAGCTGAACCCTAACATGAAGAACTCTTAAATAATTACATTAAGTGCTAATTTCTGTGTCCAGGTTTATTAAGTACTTATTTCCATGTCACTAAACAATCTGTACTTTAATATGTTTATTATTTAGTCCAACTGCACACCAATTTTTAAAGCAGCCACTCAGCTGAAACTATAGAAATAATGAATCATCAGTGTTGTGCAAAGCAGAGAATTAACCAGTCCCTTCAGTGCTTTTGCAATTGATTTTTCTATACTTATATACATTTGAATGAAATAGGACAGTAGATTGGGGGTGATGGGAAAGACATGCGGCCAGTAAATGCAGGCAGTACTCTAATGCAACTAAGAATGTGTAACTTTACATTGGAAAGTAAATTCTTTGCTTCTGAAAGAGAAGGAATTTCTAGTGGTGTCTCAAAACACAGTGTAATTTTTTCTCCATTTTTATATTGTTGGTCCCTCATCTTGACCTGTCATACCTCTGTTCTCTCTGCCATAAACCTCTTGAACCCCAACTGCTGATGGTAGTACACTGTGAAGTGATTTTTGAGAGTGATATAACTGTAGAAGGGGATGCCCAAGAAGATTTTAAAAAGAGCGAGTTTGAATAGAGCTCTTGCCCCCAGCAGGGAAACTGTAACGGACTTGATTGCTGTGGGCAGGGTTCTGCATAGCTAAAACACGAACATCCCAATGATGCTGATGCTGTTACTGCCAAAGGTGTGTAATCAATTGCTCGATTCTCACATTCAATTGCTATTTATTTTAATAGGAACCAGACTGTACCCTTGAGTAAAAGGTGCTCAATACAATTACTCTTATTTCTATCATCTGTCTGATTTTCGTGTGTGTTAAGTGCTTTCAACTCCCAGTGGACTCAGAAACTCCTCATATCCACTGCTTCTGAAAATGATGTCAGTTATCACTACATGTTAGGTGGCTTAAAGGACACAGGAAAAAATATTCATTTCATTAACTAGAGAGGTAGACATATTTCATCTGCAGTCTCCTGCGAAAATCTGTCAATCAATCACAAGCGACATTTTTGGCATGCTGAGAAGGATCCTTCCCCTCCCCTTAAAAGGGCCTGTTTCTAGTGGAGATCGGATATTGCTATAATTTGCTTGTCTGATTGCTCCCTAAATAGAATTGAACAAATGCATGTGTCATTAAGCCACTTAGGACAACAGATTCTGCATGGCAAAGTTCTATTGGATTAGCCTTTGCTTTTGTATTTCCCATGCAGTTACTATGTAGTAAAACATATTTGCCAGACACTGGAATCTCATCAGGAAGGCTGGAGAAAAGCTAGTAGCATTTATTTTCCACTGAAAAGCAGAGTAGGGGAATTTTGCATTGTCCAAAAGGACATTTTTCATAGTTAGTATGTTCAGTCATCTTTAAGATAATAAAACTTATGAAACAAGATTAATAAAAATACTTTGGTGCTTTAGTTTTATCTGTCTGTTCCAGAAATTGTTCTTGGTTGTTCTAGTCCTAGCAAGCATGATGGTGAGACCTTGATGTACTACTTAAACCAGTATAAAATCCACAGCCATAAAACTTTAAATAATGCTTACATTACTTTCACTGAGTACTCCTGACGGTAGCTGTTTGTGTTGATTTGTTACTATTCATTTATTCTTTCCCCGTGTCGTGGTTTAAGCCCAGCCAGTAACTCAGAACCATGCAGCTGCTTGCTCACACCCCACCCCCCCCTTCTTCCCCCCTGCTCCCAGAGGGATGGGGAGGAGAATCGAAAGAATGTAAATCCCACGGGTTGAGATAAGGACAGTCCAGTAACTAAGGTATAATACAAAACTACTACTATTACCAATAATAATAATGATGATAAGGGAAATAACAAGGGGAGAGAATATAAAACTAAAAGGGGAAAAGGAAAAGAAAACAATAAACACAAGTGATGCACAATAAAATTGCTCGGCGCAGAAATCTTACTGTACATTGCAGTAGCCTTAGAGCAAATACCAATATTATAGCTATACTGAAATTTTCTTATTTACTTATTCAGAGCATATACACCTTGTTACTCACAAATTACAGTCCTATGCACATCTCCATGTTCCCTGTACATTTCCATCCAGCTGATGGACAGCATCTGTGTGCAGGGGCAGCTTCCACCAACTCAAGAGTGGATGAACCTTCTGCTCACATCCTCTGAGTCTTCTTTAGCTGAACTTCCCCCAGCAAAAAATTCCCTGTGTGCAGACTAGTTCCCAAAAGTCTGCAGGTATTGGGATGAAAAGAAAAAGATCTATTTCCTTGTCTGCGGTGGCAAGGCACTTATAAGGGAAATGTGGTCTTATGATATTTCCTTTTCTGTTGGTTAAAATGGTCATTGTTTAGACTGACTGTGACTGTGAACCTGGTTATTTATTCCATTGGGGAAAAAGTGCTGGCAATAACTTCATCAGTCTATTGCTGTAGGGGGGATCAAACATGGTCCACATGGTTACAAAGGAAACCCTACCCCACACTGTCAGTGCAAACCTCTTCAGAAGTAATGCAGTCTAGTGCTGAAAGCAATCACATATAAGCTGTTTTATCACCAGTAATTGAGATTTTCTCCTACAACGCTTTTTCCCCACTTTCATGACTATGCTGTATCTTTGGCAGTCTTACAAAAAACACAGCATTTATTTATGACATGCTATTGGAGAGTGCCACTTTTTTTTTCTTTTTTTTTTTAAACAATTTCTGTTAACATGCTTTAGCCTAAAGCCTATTAAAGCAAATACAGCTCTTAAGCTATAGCATTACAAGACAGCATTTATAGGACCAGTATTTCCTGCTGACTATCAGCAAGTGCTTCACAGGAGTCAGAACACTTTGGTGTTAGACTGTGGAATTGGGATCCAAAGCTGCTGCAGTTTGCTCCTGTCCTGCCATACTGCTCATAGATTGTGCTGTATTGTGTTAAATCAGGCAATTAATCTGCTAAATGTTTCCATTTCCTTTTATAAAGGGGGTTCTCTGCAGAGGATTCAAGGTACCTAAGGACTACTAGATCCTACCACAAAAATGCAAGACCGAACCATATTAACTGTGACATTATCACAAAATCCAGTGCATTACTAGCAGCAGTTACAATCCCACTGCAGTGGTGCACACATACATCACATGACTGAACCAGATCCACTGCCCATTTATTTAATGGCATAAAGTCCATGTCGCCTAATCCCAAATGTATTTATCAGCATAAAAACAGAGTGATATAGTGCTAAATCACTCACATAGTGCAGCTTCCACTTCCACAAATTTCCCTATCCTCTCTTTTTCTGTGAGCACTTCTCAGGTACTGACTGGTTAAAAAAAAAAAAGGTTTGATATTTCTTTTAAAGCCCACTTTTAAAAACTGCCAGAGGCTGACACTTCTTTGTTGTGTCTGGAAAAATAAAAAGTGACCTACTATCTCAGAGCTGCATTCATTTATGGTGCTCAGCAACATATCACAGGCAAAACTCAAGTGCACTGTCATATGTCAGCAGTTTCAGAGTGGCAGCTTTATGAAAGTATATTCCTAGGGAAAAAGCCTGGATGCTTCTCAGATTCCTCTGGAAATTTGCAGAGGCATTACAGAAGTGTTCAAAAGTTGATCAGCAGACTTTCACCTCAAAATGTTTATTCTAAATATAAGGCTATATAGAGTTTTTCACAGAAAATGTGAGTACTAGATAGCCTTCTTCCATATGTCAGCTATCATTCAGTTTCCTTGATTTTTAAAACTTGATAACACACTGAGGAGCTTAGGTAACTTTAAAATACCTTCTATTTTTTTTAAAGTTTATGCTATTTTAAATGTGTTTTATTATATATGTTTCCATTTCTCAAAGTTATTAATGTTCCCCTAAAAGATAATGTCATGGTTTAAGCCCAGCCGGTAACTCAGAACCACACAGCCACTCGCTCACTCCCGCCCTTCTTCCCCCCCCGCTCCCGGAGGGATGGGGACGAGAATCGAAAGAATGTAAATCCCACGGGTTGAGATAAGAACAGTCCAGTAACTAAGGTATCATATAAAACCACTAATACTACCACCAATAATAATAATGATAAGGGAAATAACAAGGGGAGAGAATATAAAACTAAAAGGGGAAAAGGAAAAGAAAACACTAAACACAAGTGACGCATAATACAATTGCTCATCACCTGCTGACCGATACCCAGCCCGACACGAGCAGCGACCTGGGCCTTCTGGGTAACTCCCCCCCAGTTTATATACTGGGCATGACGTGCTGTGGAATGGAATACCCCTTTGGCTACTTTGGGTCAGGTGTCCTGTCTCTGCTTCCTCCCGACTTCCCGTGCCCCTCGTAACAGGCAGAGCATGAGGCTGAAAAGTCCTTGATCGGAATAAGCATTACTTAGCAACAACTAAAAACATCGCTGTGTTATCAGCATTGTTCCCAGACTAAAGTCGAAAACACAGCACTGCACCAGCTACTTGGAAGGAGAAAAATGACTGCTACGGCTGAACCCAGGACAACCTGACACATTACAAGTCACAGGATCAGATCTTCAGTTACTGTAAATCCATCAAATAAGTCCTTGCTGGAAGCTAAGGAGCTAGTTACCTGCTTGATTTCTTTGGTTAATTAAGTCTTCTACACAAAGCATTGTTTTGCAGACAGCATTGCACACATGCTGGAAGAGTAATAATCCAGTAAAGCTGTTTGTGTTAAGCATTTGTACTGCTTGCACTTTGATAAAGAAAGCATAAATCTATTTAGGAGAGGAATCATTGCTATTATACAGGAAATTAGCTCAAATATAGCTTTTTTTTTAACTAAATATATACCTATATATCCCTCTCTTTCTCCACATATAGATATAAAAGAAAGAAAATAATTCTCTCTCTTTGTGGGTCCTTGCTTTAAGTTAACACCCTTATGCCTTTCTAAAAGGAATGCCTGCACAGTTCATGAGCTGGTACCATGAGCCTCAAGGATGACGTAGCATTTTCATTGCAGAAGTGCAATCCTTGCTAGCCAGACCTCTTGATCAATGAGCAATTCCACATACAACACAGATTATAATATCAGCTGATTTCTTTTGCTTTTTTTGTTTCAGCAGTTAAACCCTTGCACAGATGCAATTTGAAGTACTAGATAAGCTCGACTGTTTCCTAGTCTATGCACTCAAGGCCAAAGGAAGAAGTCCCTCACACTTTTTATGACATGACAGCGATGTCCCTCTGATTTAAAACTTTGGATGTAAGTAGTGTAGAAGGTCTATCAGTGGCATTAGAAGACCTTCTATAAACCTAAAATTAATGTAACTAGGGACCCTAGTTTTCATAAATGCCACAAGTGCTATAGAAGAAAGGCTTCCTGCTGTAGTTCACAACCAGCACATACAGGCATGCCGCCAGCCTTCACATGGACACCCAGTAAATTCTCGCAGCTTTAGTGTTTACTTCATGGCTCCTTTGAAAACAACAGTGGCTATGTTGATGGAAGTCTTGCCTGAGGTCCTCAAAGAGTCATTAAACTCTCAGCCTTCTGTTCAATATTCTGTGTATTTCTTTCACCAAGTGGCTATGGAGGAGCCATGTTTTGATTGATATGCCTGGCTCAAGCCCAAAAACAACTGCATTGTGCTTTCCTGTAGCAGGCTGTCAGTTCCCATTTAGAAAGCCATACAGGATGCAATTGTCTGGTCACTGAAAATAGCTTCAGTGCATATTTAAGCCATTTCAGTGTGGCAATATGAGAATTAATTCTCTCTTCTCCTTCTGGAAATTTATCATTTGCATGGCAGTGCTGTTCAGTTTGCACAGAATCATCGCATCCCACAACATATTAATATTTTAGTTTGTTATCTCTTCAGTTAGTTTTAGCAGCCAACTGTCCTTGTGTGAAGCTCAGAACTGCTATTTATTACCCTGTTATCTCACAAGTTTTAACTGTAACTTGCATTTCAGCTGATAAACACTTGGAACTAAGACCCACTATAACAAAGCACAGAGTGTTTTGTGATTTCTTTTATTTATTTTGTTTTTTAGCTACTAGAGCATATTCTCAGCTTTTCAGTATGCATTACTATTTTTACTTTAAGGACAGGGAAAATTATAACAATCAAACATAAATAAATATCAATATTCTGGATTTACAGGCAAAAATCACATTTAACGAACCAAGTGGGTAATAGATTCTATTGCTTTGTCCTACTCTTTGAAAATGCACAGGCTTTCTATAGGAACTGAATATTAGAATATTGGTTTGGAAATGGATTTATGTCAAATTTTATATGCTCAAAAGATCAGTGGTCCCCAACTGAAACCTTTGCTGCTTTTTCATGACATAGTAAAGGGTTCAACAAGATTTATAACACATTAGCTGCATATATTCCTTGCCAACATATTAACTATCTAATTTTTCTACTCCTTGAGAGCAGAACTGTAGCATTTTGGCAAATTTAGTACAATCCACGTAGGAATTAAGGGGTAAACTAATTTTATTATTTCCCTCCCTGTTCAATACAGAGAGAGAGAACAGGAGTAGTTGAAGCTATGAGCAAGCATTAATGTTACAGCTTTTGAATTTACTAGGCATTCTCTCAGAAAACAAGGGAAATAACATCACTGGAGGTGCCTTGCAGGCTCTCAGCCTCCCAGGCTTCATCTTCAGGAACCAACCTTTCTCAAATTATGGCTTGATTCATTTAGCTACCTTGCCTTCCCCAACTAACTGCATTACAGTCATTGTTCTCTGCAAGGCAAATTCTCATCTTCACTTTCAAAACTGAAGCAAAAGAAGGGTGGAGAGCTGTTTCATGGTTTTGCTAACATGTAATTTCTGCCTAGTCCTACTGTTCTGCAGTTGCCATCACTGAGATGAGGAAACTTTCCAGAAAGTGCAGGTACCAACCTGGAGCAAACCCCTCCCATTCAGCAACAGCCCTTGTGTGGAACACCCGCTCCTTGCCTGTTCCCTGCATGGAAGCAGCCGGCCTGTGTGTCCTTGCCCACAAGCAGGGCTGCAGGGACACTCTGTCACCTCCACACCTTGCATTCCCTCCCACCGTGTCATCCCCACTCCTACAGCCTCTGCTGTCAAAACATCCGATCCTGATAAAGCAGACAAAATCAGTATGGCTAGAATTGTCATCCTTAAGCAGAGGTCAGGGCCAGCTGATAGCTCTCCCCACTGACAGCTGCCTGCTAGAGTAGTGGAACAAGAAATCTTTTCACCAGTTACTCTCTGCTTCATACAGAGCAGATCTGCATCACCACTAAACCAGAGACTACAGCACATATTTCAATGGATTGTTTTTAAATGTACTATCGTGGTTTAAACCAGGACACGTACTAATGTCCAAGGGATGAGAAAATAAGATTACAAATTCAGAGGCTCGGTATCAAACTATCTATTTGGAATGTAAGAAGCATATGACAAAGTATTTATACAGTTGACTTAGCACAGTAGTTTTCAGGGAGGATATGAAAAACAATTAATTGGTTCATAATTTATTAATTAAAAAGTAAGGAGTTGAAAGGGATGGCTTTGTTCAAGACACCTAGACTTCACTGTAACCACATTAAAATCTTAGCAGGACTGCTTTTAAGAGGAAATGGGATAAAATCACATAATTAATTAACTCATAATTTATTCATGGGAAAGAAGCTGGAAGAGACAGACTTGTTTAAAATATCTAGACTCCACTACTACCAAATATTAGAGTCTCAGTAAGACAATCAAGTCCTTCATTCCACCCAACGTGTAAGCCAAGGACTGTGCTAATTCCTGTGCACTTATCCGGGTGGGGTGTGTGCATGCATAGGCTCTTTACACAGAAGAACTTACAACCAATAGTCTTGCCTGTGTTTAAATGACAAAAAGATGGCACTCCTCAGAAAAGGAAGATGGTGCTGTGGTACAAGTACAGCCAGACTGTCCCTCCCTCTGCTGCAATTCCCAGGTTGTGAAAAACTTGTTATGGATACTTGCTCAGTTAAGGTATCAACATATAAACTGTCTCAGGAGCCTTTGGGCTGAAAAAAAATCCCGGGATGAGTGCTTAAACCAAGATAAAAAAGCACAGCATTTAGTAATTCAAGTTGATAATGGCTGACTGCAGCTCTGAATCTAGCAAAGCACTTCCATGCATGCTAAGCTTAAAGTAATTAGTTTTGCTTACATGCTTAAAAAAAAGTTAGCCGAATGACTTCTGTAAGTAGCAGCAGCTCTGGAAAACTAAGCTGAGGATTACTTTGAAAAGATAGATTTCTAAAAGCACCCAGCATTTTTTTTCCCTTCCTTTTCTGCATCCTTCATATTTCAACCTCATCGTTAGGTCTTATATCGCAGATGATAAGATAATACGACGCTACATCTGAACACATCCATTCACTGTTTAAAGTCACTGCATGTCCTAAACAACCCAATAAACAAAAGGTTTCAGGTGCTCAGCAACACTTTTCAGGATAAGGCTTGTAATGAGAAGCAACTCTTTGTATGGCGCGTTTGCTCAGTAATGAATGATAAAAGATGAGGACTCTTGCTTATACTCATCTACAGTAAAAATACTCCTGTCTGGAGACTTCAGCTAATTGCAAAAATCAGGTTCCATTGTTGAGAACAGGTAAGAAAGCATCAGAGCCCTGTCTGAGAGAAGAGCTCTTTGTCATTTCTTTCTTCTCTTTTCTTCTGACAGCAGTGGAAGTATGGCAAAGTGGAGTACTGTATTAGACACCTAGAGTAATTCAATCAGTCTGAGCTCTTCTGTTTGAATGTGTTTTGGGGAGTAGCTGTACAAGACACAGAAAAAGTCCTATGAAAAAAGGGCAGTATTTATCATGGCTTCAGTGGCTTGCGAGCAATGGACTTATGACTGAGGAGCAGCATTTCAAACGAGTGTTTGAAATGCTGCTCCTCCCTACAGCACCTCCCTACAAGCATATGCACATGCCATATATTGTTCAGAAAAGTGTTTAATACATATTTAATAGACTTGTTCTGTAAACACATACTAATGGAAGCAGCATTTGCTAACAAGGGCAGTCCTGTCCATGGCTTTTAGCAGTAATACTCAATGAGTAAAGTGATTTTGTGCTTTTCCATGCTAGACAGATGGATCTCAGTGCTGCACTGAAAGCCTGTGCTCCCAGGTAAAAGTACACTGAGGCTTGTTTTCATATCCAACTGTGAAGGCAAATGCCATAGTTAACACATGTCCCAGCTCAGGAAAATCCAAAAGTGCCAACAAAATGTCCAAGTATGATCTCCAGAGAGCTTTTCTAAACTTCAGAGGCAATCCAAGACTCCAGTCCCAGATAAAGAGGGGAATCATTTAAAATGACTAACCATAACTATGGTGAAATGATTGTAGACCAAACCAGTTACCTCACCACACTGTGCCTACCAACAGCGAGGCCCCTGAGTAGGGGGACAGCACCATTCACAAGACTTGGAAATAGAGATACCCAGGAATGCTGGCTGGGCTAACTAGAAGGAGCTGCCCTGGTTTCATCCACACATTGCAGATATGTTATATTTTGTCTTCAATGCAATCCAAACCAAACCCCACAGCCCTAACTAAACACTCACTGAAGTCTGGCATCCTTCTAGTGTAATTGGTGAGGCCTATGCATTTGTGATGGAGCACACTTTTATGTTTTTACTTCCTCATGGAGATTCATTCCCACAGGCTTTTATTTCTCATTGACTATAACAATTCACAGCAACAACACCTCATGGTAACTTATGATATACTTGCAGAGTTTTGCAGCAGGAGCTAAATAAAACAGTGTCACCAGTGAATGTTAGTGCAGTGTGATCACTACCTTTCCTATTAAACACACAGATATTAAAGTTCCTTCCCCTCATGTAAATAACTGTGAAACAAACTCTTCTACTGCATAAATCACATTGGCATCGAGGGATCAACATGCAGACAGATGCTGTATTAGGAACTAACTCTCAAAACAGCCAAGTTAAAACCACTATGATAGGAGAACCTTACTGTTTAGAAAACACAATCATCTGGCAATAGTATCTGCTAAAATAATATGGTTTTTTTTTCAAAACCAGCAAGCAGAAAACTAAAAGGAAATATAGTTTTCAAAGCATTTAAATATTTTCGTATTTGATGATTTAAAGGAAAAAAAAGAACCTGCCACAAAAGCTTGAGAAATGGAGCATTCAGGAGAATAATGTAAACCTCTTCCCTGCTACATGCTCCTTGTGGTAACAGGGAATTAGGCCCCTGTGTTGAATTTCCCCAGAAGGCTGTGCAGATACCAACAAGGTCAGAGATGCTGCTTTAAGGAGCACTACATTGGACACAAGGGGTAATTTGCTAAACTAAATCCCTCTGTTGTTTTCCCCAGCGACCCAATCCTTGCCTTTGACTTTTTTATTAAAGCCTAACGCGGATACAGTGAGCCAAGAAAGGGTTAAAAAGAAAATCTGGTCTTCATACTTTTTTGATTTTCTGAGCATGAATCTCTTTCATGGAACAGCTGTCAAGTCAGCCAACGAAACAGGTCTGCTTAGGTCTCCTGATAATACCAACTGCTGTTGTTCATGTATCCTCAGTGACAGCATCAAGATGAAAATCAAAATTAATCGCTCTACAAATGAGACACTTTTCTGCTTTGACTTTCCAAATGTGACAGTGTTGTTTGTTTTCTCAGTCAGCAACATTTAGAGATCTTATAAGGCTCTGTTGTCAGAAAGTTGCTCAGGGGGCAGTTTCAAAAAGAAAAAAAAAAGGAAAAATCTGCATAACAGTTCCTTGCACAATTATGTTTAAAATGCTGTCCATTAGTACCACTTCCATGAAATTGAACTGCAAAATATTCATAGCAATACAAACTACTGCAGGCTTTGAGCAGCAACTGTTAACATTTCATGTCTCTCTACAAAGTATTTATTCAATATCCTTACTGTGCTATACATACAAAATGTTGGTTCTCACCATATAAGCTACTGCTCGGCCTCAGCTCCCACTGAGGGGCTGCAGCAGCACAGAGGCATTACCTTCCACCCATCTGCTCAGGAGAAAAGTGTTTTCCAACAGATCACAAATTATAGAGATTAAGATTTTTTTAAGTGTTTATGAGTTTGAAATAGGAATATTTGCCCTTCTATCCAAAGAGCTGAAAACACCCTCCTAATATAAATGAATTCAGCTTCTGCAGTATCTGTGAAATAACTATTTCTCTCCAGCTTGCACAGGAAGAACCTAAGGCACAGGTTATCCACTGGAACTCATCAATTACTCTTGTTTACTGCAATATGTAGCTAGAAACAAAAATTAAAGTTGTAAAAGACTGGGTTTTTTTAATGATTGCATTAAAACTCATGAGCCATATTGAATCACTGAAATATATTTATACATCCAAGTGAAATCTTCCTTTTAAAATATATCATCTCCATTGTATAGTTTCCCTCCTTGTGTAACACCAATGCAATGCCTAATACATGAAACACAATCCAATGTCCAATTTTCCCCAGAGTAGAAAAATTTTAACTTATTCAAAAAAAAACCAACCAAAAATTAAAATGAGGAGAAGGCTTTTTAAAAGTGCATTATTTAACTTCATTTGACTTCAAAGGAACACAGACCTTACAGATTTATCTTACATGATAGTTACAGACATGCCTGTTAGAATAGGTTAGTTCAGGGCAGTACTGCACCAAAGAAAAATGTCTCTCACATGGGTACGGTTTTGCAGTATGCTGAAGGATTTCATGTGTATCAACCCCAGTTACACAGTGATATCCCAAATCTCTAGAATCTTTCGGAAGCTTTACTCTAAAGGCTGAATGAGTGGCATTGTTGCTAGTAAAGAGGTAGTGCTGCTGTTAGAGATTTGTCTTTTGTTCTCCTCGTTCAAAGGTACACATATGTCCCAATGCTCCCACCAAAGAGAATTTCTTTGCATGTCTAAGTCAAAGACCTGAGGATCAGTCCAAGCTTAGGACACAGAAAAACTCAGATCAGACAACTAACAGGATAGTCAATTATATAAAATCTTTATCAAATGATTGATGATACTGCTGATAGCATGTTTCTTTTCTTGATTTTAGTCCTAATGCTTGTGCATCACAAACCTCCCTCAGTCCGTCTGTGGAGGATGCCAAAGCAGAAGTATTAAGTATTTTGTTTAGGCACTCTGGATTCATGCATAAACGAGCCTGAGGTAGCTCAACTAACAGGGCTGCTCTCCCAAAAATGTGAGATATGGCACAAAGTAATGAGCAACCCTGAAGTGTATGCAGATGCTTTCAGAGCTGATCAATCCCTTCACATCCCTTCCCAAAGAAAACAGAGCCAGTGCCATCTGGCACAGTGCCAGCACTCTAAACTGCCACCAAAATCATCAGATCACCTGTAGATGCCCCAGCCCAGCTGCTGCAGGGGAAGCTGGCAGCACAGCACAGGCGCTGCCTGCTGCTGAGAGAGGCTCAAGCAGTGCAAATGCTCCCTTCCCTAGCGAGAGGTTGGAGTGCTGGGCTCCCCATGGGCATGGCCACTCTCCTGGACACTCCAACAAGTTACTCTACAGGCAGCATCTGAAATTTAAATAAGAAGCGGGTTGAGAGGTAATGCAACAGAGTTTAATTTTGGGATTTTTGGCATCACTACACTAAAAACAAATGAAAAAGAAGCAGCAGGAGCTTCTTTGCCTAGTAACAACAGAATAGTGCTCTTCTCCATGGCAAGCCCTGCCACAGGGACACACACATCAAATGAGCATGTAAGCCAGTAAAGATTTCAACCTATTGGTATCAGGCCATTGCTTCCTCCCCTCAGATAATTTCATGTGCCAGTGCCTCCTTCCTAGATCTCCAACAGCAATAGCCTCTTTTTCTTAAGCCTCCACTATTCCCCCTAGTGCATCAGGCCCCTTTTCACCTGACCTCCCCACCTGAAAAGCAATCCCAGCCTTGGGATATCTGCACTCCCCTCACTAGCTAGAGCAGCAGGACTAGCAATTGCAAATTACTCCATTGTGATCCAAAACTGGCAGCCCAGGCTGCTGGCTGATGTGTTGGTCTACAGAGAATACTCCAGTCCTGGCCCTCCATGTGCCAATCTGGATCAGAGGTGGAAGAGCAAGCCTGGCCAAAACTGGTCTTTTACCAGGCTCAGTGTGGGTATGACAAAGGGATTGCCTCAACGACATCAGGTTTGCCAGCCTGCCCTACTCTAAGATATCAGGGTTTTTTCATAGCATTTAAAACGTAGAAAGAAGTTGCTGCTGAAGAACCGAGTTGGGTTTGGGGCTGCAAAAAGGAGGAAATTTTCGCATCTGACAGTTAATTTAAATAAGGTTGGTTAGTCAGAGCAGTTCAGTGGTTTGGTAAGTCAAAATAAGTTTTTACGAGATTACTGGGGCCTCAGGGAAATTAATGATAAACATACTTACCAGTATTTACTATAACATATTATATACATGAGTGTGAAAGCCATGTGTGTCTCTGCAATTTGCATGTGCAAACACACATTCACAAATCAAACTTTAAAAAAAGAGTGAGGGGTCTTTTGTTCCTTAACATATTAGAGATGAATGGATTTAATCAGCAGGTTGGTAAATGGTACGCCTGCTTAATTTGCTCAATTGCCAGGGCATAGATTTTGTGCAGTGTGTTGTAATGTCTCTGGACAATGCATGAATGGCAATGGCCGATCCACAGCCATGGAAATGGCATGCCTGGTCCCATCCACAAGCAGCTAACAGGCATGCAGGGGTATGTGCTACCATGAATTTCCTACTGTGTGGTCTTTTGTTCATTGCAGGATGCCTCCTTGCTACAGCATAGCCTCTAAACTAGTCCTGCCTGAAACAATTTTCACACAATTGTAATGTCTTGAACTAGGTATATGTTTGAAGAATCTGTGTCATAAATATATAATATTTAGATATTATATTTGAGCTACAAAATAAAGATGTGACATCATTGACTTTTTCCCAGCATTTTATGTTTACAGTATGCTTCAGAAGCCCAGGAAACCCAGGATGATCTCCTTTTCTTTCTACATGAGTATTTCTTTTTCCACCCAAGTGCTAGTTTGACTGGCTTTTCTGCATGTAAAACCATAAAGAAGCAAGTATTTCCAGGTTTATAAAGCAAGTACTTCTCAGGGTTCAAGCATTAGCTATTGATCTTTGCTCTTACACTTCATTATTGTATTATGGCAACCCCTAAATAACACACGACTGAATTGCTAAACTATGAAGACCCCATTTGTACAGATTCTGTGACAAAATAGTGGGACCCAAATTAGTGGGTAATTCAGCTTTTCCTAATACTGCACGGCATAGATCAAGCCACCAGATTGTGATCTCTTTTAGACCAGTAAAAATAACTAGATATAAACTGTTCTAACAGAGATCAGAAGCTGATCCACTGAGTACACACAGCTATCCTTGTTCATTTTCTCTCCACTTAAGGGTGATGCAGGATCCTCTGAAGCAGTGTGCACTGCTAGGTGGGGAAATGTGCTAGGTAAGTTCTCAGCCCAGCCGCCAGCCTGGCTGTAAGACGGCTCCTAATGGGCCTTTTTTTCAAATTATCGGAATCTCTGACAAGGGCTAAAATTGTCCACAATGAATTCCATCTAAAAGATTAGGGAATAGGGTGGTAAATTTCATACATTACAGAAAATCAAGCAACATACAGAATAGGTGAATCCTGTATTATTTGGAAGTAAAATGCATCAGACCAGAAGGTCAAGCAGGACAGCATATGGTGACAGCCACATTCTCTTAAGCCATCAGGACACTCTGGTGTGTCCTGTTCAGTCCCTACCTCTGCACTTAGTGTGGGCAGAACCTCGCTTCACAGGAAAACTCTCTTGCTATTTTTGTTAAAGATAAGTAAAAGAACTATTAAATCCAAATAATTTCTTTCAGATATTCTGGTCCTGTGATATATTTTAGGTATGATTTCATAAAAAAATGGAGGCGTTGATAGTATAGACAGTATATATAGTGCAAAAAAGTTTCTGACAGTGTATATAAGCAATAATTTGAATATACAGAAGATCAAGAATCATTACTTCTATTGATATTCTCCTGATTTGATTTTACTATTCTCTTTTACTTTGCTTTTGACATTACTGGGTAAACTGAGTTGTAGTAAAAAAGTTACAAATAAACTACTGCCTCTACAGCACACCAGAATCCATCATGCTCACAGTCCCTACTGCTTTCACAAAGGAGATGTTTCTGGGAAGCTTTGTTTCTCCTGTTGCTGCTTCACTATTCTGTCGTTGCTACAAAGCAGCTGTTTTGGGAGTGGTGCTTCTGAGAGGAAGCTGACTTTTGTCAGTACACTGCATGCAACATTTTTCACACAATAAATTGAAGTGAAGGTAACCTTGTTATGCAATCATTCTTGTGAACATTCAGAAAGCTATTAAAATTTGATGTGATGATTGTTTATCACAAGCATAGTTATTACAAATACTAATACAACAGATGCGATTATAGTTTACAAGTCAGCACTACAAGAGAGGATGAGATGTTGGCAATTGTTGGTTGTCACACTTAGCTTAGAATTAATTCATATTAAATAATTTTAAATGCATCATTTTATTTTTCCACTGTGCTCCCAGATGGATGTTTGTCTTCTAATAGTTTACTGTTTAAGTTCCACAAATAGTTGTAACTTCTAATGTTAAAACAGGTAAATTACCAAACACCACCAAATATTACTGCTCCACTTGTCAAACATAGTTTGATACAAAGAATTGGTTGTGCGTTTTTCAGAGTGCAGGGCACACTGTACAAGTTAACCAGCTTGACAAGGAAATGTTCCTTCTGGCTTGATACTAGAAAATACTTGTTCTCAAAGGGAATTATTTATTTATTTATTTTTTTTTTTAAAACCTCCAAAACAATCCTACCATATGGTTTCATTTCAGACATTCAATGTCAGTCCAGCATGATCTGTTAGCCAAGAACATTTGCTTGTCCTATGTCATCTACACAAACCTATGTGTTCTGTGTTTACATTTTGGACAGCTTCTTTTAGACATACATATTTGCTAATATCAAACTGCTAAATACATCAATAATATGTCAGAGGTTGTGCAAACAGATTGGGTATCCCAGCATTAACCAAGTCACATGATTGACAGTTAATCATTTCCTATCTAGTGATCTATAGATAAGCTCATTTTTGCTTTCATCTAAATACCAGAGTATATACAGATATCATCAGAAATACCTCTTCTACATTGTCATTTACAGTGACTCTTGCATTCAACTGATCCAGTAGCTTAATTCATCAGATGATAGATACTATCAAAAATACACAGCTAAGTAAAAGCACTTCATAAATTACCAGAACTAGTTTTTTAAGGCCCTAGTTGCTACTTTTCATTATCTATAGGACCAGAAACATGATCACTGTCAAATATAGGCAAATCATTAAAATTTAGATTTTTTAATTATGGATGGTACCCATAATTCAAGCAGTTTCCTATCCTCCATGTTCTACCTGGTTTCCAAAAACTGTTGCAGTGTGCAAAATGTGGATCTTCTTCAATGATGTCCTGAAAACCACGATGAGAATGAGTCCAAATACCAGGCAGATGGAAAATGAAGTTTATGGCTGTATGAAAATACCCTAGTCTTTGAGTTGCTAAGACAGAACAGATCGTTGACATCCTCCCCAAGACTCCCTGCAGTGCCAGCTGATGGTTACCTTCACATACTCCAGAGCTTACAAGCTCTGCTCAGAAATATAAGCATGGTAAATGTTAACATGCTTAAATCCATAATGATTTATGAAGCAAATGAAGAGGTAAAGCTTGGCCTCCTCATAACTTTCAGTGAAGATAAATAAATTATAAGGTTTTATACCCTAAATAAATTTTAAGGGTTTAGCCAAGTTTTTTCTAGTCTGTGTGACCACAGGAGTTACGGTAGGTGAGCTGCTGCTTTCACTTCTGACAGACAAACACTGGAAAAAACACTTTTTTTGTTCCACCCAAATGACAACTTTAGGAGAAGAGAGGGCCAAGAAGACTCTATGGCTTGACAGGTGTGGCATTCACTTTGGATACAGATGACCTCAGATCCTGTCCTTGCACCAAATTAAACACAACAGGAGGTTTAGTCTGAATGTTGCACATCCCTGCCAGCCACATGATTTCTGACTCATCATTTAATTCTTTACACAAAAGGGAAACTGTTGTAGTAGATGAGATAGATTGAGAGCAGGAGCCTGCACTTGATGGGCCTTGGAAGGCAAGCTAGGCCTAAATACTCACACCATTAACAACCAGACAGGAATAACCTTGAGAAGCTGAGCTTCTGAGTGATCAATCTCTTATCAAGGTATCATCCATTACCACAGACATTAAAATATGTTTTGTCAGCTATTTAGGGCAGAGTACATAGTACACTTCCCTAGAAAAAGCTGCAAACACTATACACAAATAAAATGGCACCAATTTCCAAATCTGCCTGTTCTGCAGCCAGTTGCTTATCTGTGCATGCAGCTGAACGAGACCATTTTGGCTGCTGCTCACACCTACCCACTCCAGCATCTATCCACACTCCCTTCCTTCTCCCAGTTGCCACCAGCTTCTGCATTACCTGCTGAGTGGCTCCACAGTCACCCCAGGAACACAGGCAGCATGGCTGGTGTATTTGCCCTCATTCAACACCCTCTGTCTCAAGTAATGTCTGAGCCAGATCTCTCATCTGCCTCTGGTATGGCTAATAGCATCTGTTTGCTTTGAAACACATGGGTTTGGTGGCAGGACGAAGGGCATGCTTTAATTTTATGGAAATGTTACTAAAAGTCTTTTCAAAAGTTGCTTCTGTGGTAAAAAAAGAAAGGGAAGGTGAGTTTTGTTAACAAAACAAAACCCCTTGAGACATATTTTATTTGCCAAGCAATGTACATGAAAAACTGATTCATTTAAAGTTACATTCATATATTTTAAACAGTCTTAAATTATTCATTTCCATTTTAAAAATATATCCAAGCACAGTTGCTTCAATAATAAATTTTTAAGACACTGGGACATTTTACATCATACTGTTCTTCAGAGACCTTTCTCTGCATCTTGGGTTGTTCATTAAGCCAGGAATAGTGGAATAAGAAGGAGTGGACAACACTGGGCAAAACATTTCTGGATCTGGACTCACTGGGAAAAGACACTGGAAGTGGTTGAAGAGGAAAGAAGGAATTGGAGGCCACATGTGCTGTTGAGCTGGCACACATTTCAAGAATGAGGGCCAGCGTTAAGTGCTATACCACAGGGATGCCCACAGCATGTTTACTACTACAGGCAGCTGCTGCAGTCACCGTCTATGTAGAGCGCAGTAGCTCAACACAAAGTTTATTGGCAAAAGCAGAGAATTTAAATTATTCTGCCCTGCTGCTGTGACCCTTGAGTGAGCCTTCCAGCCCCAGGCCTCAAGCGTGCACACCTCCCTGCTGGTCTGCGGACTGAGATGAAGTCCCCACCACCACTTCCCTAAGAAACTGTTTATACTATGCTGATGCTGAAAAGAACATTCTTGCTTAAGCTAAGAGGCACCTTATATATAAAGATTTGCCACTGTTTCTGTGGACAAACCAAGTCACCCTTTCACAGGACAGCATCTCTTGCCATTCTATAATTGTCCAAAGCATTAGAATAGACCAATAAGCTACAAATCAGCACAGAGTTTTTAATATAATGATGCACAGACTGCTTTACTTTTCAAGCTTCAAATCCAGTCCAGTTTTACACACAGATGATATTCAGAAAAGTCTTCGTAGGCTGAGATTTAAATCAGCAAGTTCTTGCAATTTGTTTTCAAAGACTATGGACAATAAAGAGCACCTAACCTGCCTCTCCCCAACTCCACAGAGTCAGCAGAATGCACAATGAAGCACTATCAATCATCTGAATTGGTACCTGACATGGAGTACAGCTACCAAAGCTGAAGCTTTTGAGCTTTTGACAATTAGAGCTCTACCCTGCTGTCCTTATTCAGCAAAGCTGATGGGAGTTTTGCCTGAAATTGGTTCTGTGAAGCCAGCAATGTGAGACTGTAATGAATATTTTAAAGTAAATGAGTTGGAATACTCTGATGATCTTATGTAAATCTAGTCTAAGAACTTCATTGGAAATTTTTTTGAATGGGTCATTAGGCAGGGGAGACAAGGTTGGAAAGCAGCCTGAAAAAGATAATATTTTCAAATGCCAAAATACTCCCCACATTCTTCAGAGCCATCTAATTAGTCTAGCTCATCACCACAGCACAACGACCAAGTTCCTCACAACATCCAAGACTCCACCTTTACCTCTATGAGGTAAAAAAAGAGCCATTATCCTCATTTGGTAGCAGTGAACTGAGGTTCTGCAAGGTTAACTGGACCCACAAAGGCCACAGTGCCAGCAGACAGTGTGCACCTCTGCATATTCAGTCCACATTAGGCTGGTCAAGTAGCAGTCACACAACCATTGTAAAAGAGGCCGCAAAACAGTAGCAGTTCACAGATTTGGGAGCCCTTCCTCTGTATTTCTAGGGATCAGCAAAATTTTCAGTGCAACAGTTGTCTGAAAGACTTGGATCATTAGAGTGGATCAGCTATTACAAATGCTGAATACCTGAATTATCTTCGAAGTGGTAGATGTCTGAAACAATGATGCTAGTGTAAGTACCAAATGATTTTTTATGAGGAAAAAAATAAAGTTTTCATGGTTTTACCTAGAGGTAGTGCTGATGCCAGCAATTCTGGAAAAAGACAAGTTTGGGTTTATGTGACAAGCGAATCTTCCCCAATTACACAGGCTGCTTTGTCAGAAAATGATGACCCACTGAAATTATTCATGCAATATACAGATAAAATCTGGGATCATTCCAGTGATTTAATGAGACAAAGCCAATGCCAAGTACAAACAGACGTAAAGTTTGGAAAAAAACATAGCAGTCAAGCCTCCTGCAAATAGCTAATCCAGATGATTAAACCATAAATCCATTAAGATAGATATCATCCCTGATAGCATACTTAAAGACTTCACAAAGAATTCAAAGTACATGGAAGGTGGCATTTATGTGTGCTAGAGAGAGAATTAATATTAAAAAATGTGCTCATGATAGACAAAAGTGTTTAGACTGTTTTCAATAAGAGTTAAGGGATCTGGACAACTAGATGACACTCAGAAAGGTGAGTAAAAAAGCAATTTCAGTGACATGTTGTGAAGGATACCTAAAATAGGTCAGAGAAAGTTTACCTAAACCACTGGTTATGGATCAGATACTTGGGAACATTATTCTTTATTGTCATGGTTTAAGCCCAGCCAGTAACTCAGAACCATGCAGCTGCTCGCTCACTCTCCCCTTTCTTCCCCCCCGCTCCCGGAGGGATGGGGAGGAGAATCGAAAGAATGTAAATCCCACAGGTTGAGATAAGCCCCTTACTGGGGGCCTTTTTACTCAGTTGCCCATTTCCATGAAGCAACTCTATGGACCATGCATGCAGTTACACTAGCTGGGAAAGACTGCATAGGGTACTCTGTCTGGTTTGGTAACCATAAATATTGTGCAGCTGTCTGCTGTCAGTGTTATGACTGAAAATGCATAACTAACAGCTTCCTTCTGCCCTACTCACCAGTAAAATCTTGAAAATTATCCAATCACGATAGAGTAATCACTCGCCTTTCAGTGCTGGGTAAAAGCACAGCAAACAGACATTGCTGTATTGCAAAGCTGTATCGGGCACAGTTACATGGTCCCCAAGTCCGATTCATACTGCCAGCCTCCCACAATCAACATATTTAAAAACATGCATTAGAAAAGCAACTGAATAATTCAAGTTTTGGTGCTTGTATAAATTATTTCATTTCAATGGGTCTCACTCACAGGGAACAGATTCTAGAAGCTCATTTCATACAAACAGCTCTGATCCAAAGCCAGCAATTGTTAGGGGAGTCTTTCCTTCATATCAGCTGTCCATGGATGAGGCCTCTCTGTGACAATTCATCAGGTTTCTGGCAAGGGTTTTTTCATACATATAGAATACATCCCTGTTCAGACAGATAACATAAGAGCATTCTGCTTTTTGCAGGTTTACTGTGCAGATGTCCTCTTGGTTACAGTGTCCCCCAATGCATGAGAGACTGCAAGCTGGTCATGTAAAAGTGAAAATGTATATTTATCACAGGCTTCCCTATAATTTATTTCTAATGGAGAGGAGAACACTTAATACAATGCGCATGTACTTTTCCATGTGGAGACAAAGCATCAATGTCTCTTTTTCCGCTTGTGAGCTAAGAAGCTGTTCTTTAGCTTGTAGGATGTGGCTGTTGCTAAGACAACCGTGGTGCAGCCACTTACAATGTCCATGATCATGCACCACAGTCTGTAATTTACCAACTGGTACCTCATTTATTAGAGCAGAGAAACAGCAGAACGATTGCTACACTGTGCCCCACATAATACAGGATGGTATGAGTGGCTGTCACCACCTGCTCTGGGTCTAAACTGATGCTGCATTTGAAAGGAAACCAAATATTGCAGTAACTGCTTTGTCAAAGCAAAGTGTAACCTCTCAGCCTGGAAAGGGAAATGAAGGAAAGACCTTGCACTTTGCAGTTGCCTCAAATAAAATAGAACTTTCTACATTACATTTGAAGGGGGGGAGTGAGCGAGTGGCTGTGTGGTTCCGAGTTACCGGCTGGGCTCAAAACACGACAGTTCTTTGTGGCGCCCAACGTGGGGCACGAAGGGTTGAGATAACGACAGATCTGACCAGAGTGTGTCTAATCATATTTGTGATAAGCACTCATTGTTACTACTTGTCACAATGGTGATTATTTGGCTCTCAGACTTGTTGCGCTTGATCTCAGAGTTTCAGCATGTTGTACCTTACTTACAGCCACTATTTGCTGTTTTAGTGTTTATCGGCTGGGGGGCCTGGGCTAAGGTTCTTGTTTCACTGTACTTCATGGTAATGACTTGTAATACAATAGACTCATTGATCATGAAACTGGTCTGGTTTGTGCTTCCAGCGTGGTCATCACCTCTATACATTGGGAGGTATATAATGAAATATTTTAGCAATTGCATATCTTTTGTTTTCTCCTCGGGGGGGCAACCTACGAAGGAGGCATTCCCTTATACCCCCCGTTCCCCCACCAGCCTATTTGCAACAGCAGTTGAGAGTTCTGAAGGTTTTGGATGGCCATGGAATACCCTTGAGACCTGCCTGCTGATTGTGCTGGGGATCAGCATGTTGGCAAACATACGGAGTGTGTTTTACCCATGGCCATCCTGCCCTGGGAACACCCTATTTCGTCTGATCTCGAAAGTTAAGCAGTAACGGGTTCAAATCTGGTCTAGGGTTAGACGACAATATAGGAGGACCACCAAGAGATTTTCCCTGAGGCTGGATAGTCATGAGTGGCAGGGTGCGTGGGATAGTATGGGCAAGTATCTAGGCCAGTGGGCCCCTCCAGTGCTTTGGAACTTCACCACTGAACAAGTGCAACATCCGGAAAAACTAGTAAATCACGTAAACGAGGTGTGCTGTCGTCCTGGTAATACCAGGGAGGGACAAATCATGGCAACGTGCTGGGGCTTGGCCTATGCCTACAGAGCCCTGCTCAACACTATCCAGCACCTTCAAAGGAAAAAAATGTCTCTGGATCTGATGGCAAAGCAACAGACAACGCAGCTACACCAACCCCAGTGACAAGCACCACAGCTACTCAAACCCTGACCACAACAGACAACGCAGCTATTCCAAGCACCGCAGCTACACCAACCCCAATGACAAGCACAGCAGCTACTCAAACCCCGACAGCAATAGACAATGCAGCTATTCCAAGCACCGCAGCTACACCAACCCCAGTGACAAGCACAGCAGCTACTCAAACCCCGACAGCAATAGACAATGCAGCTATTCCAAGCACCGCAGCTACACCAACCCCAGTGACAAGCACAGCAGCTACTCAAACCCCGGCAACAGACATTGCAGCCACTCCAATCCTAGTGGCAGACACTGCAGCCACTCCAACCACAGTGACAAACACTGCAGCTAAACCAAATGGCCAGTTTGTGACAATGTCTGTTGCCCCTGTAAGCAAAAGCAAACGAGAGGCACAAAGAGCAACCCATGAAGGGAAGAAAGATGGAGACCCAATGCCATTACTACACGGAACAGGATCTGAACAAGAGTTACTACTACGTGGATCAGAGGAAGAGGAAGAAGAAGAAGAGGTGACTTCTCGACCCCGGACCTCAACCGAACTGCGGAATATGCGAAAAGATTTCACCCGTCTTCCAGGGGAGCACATTGTCACCTGGCTGGGCTCAAACCACGACACAGTGAACTGGTCTAAGCTATATGAAATAAAGCAAGATATAAATGACTCACCTTCTGGATTCGTGGAAAGATTAAAAGAAGTGATGCATAAATATACTACTATTGATCCTGAATTGGAGGAAGGAAGGAAAGGACCAATATGATTTGGGAAAAATAATGAATGTGGCCTGGGAGACCTATCGCAATCAGACCACCATTGCCCTGGTGCAAGTTCCCTGAAATGGTTCAAATGGTGGTGGGAAGGGGTTCGAGTCCCCGATTATTAATATAATAATTATTAATATAATAATATATTAATATAATACAATATTGTGTATTGTGGGTTATAGTGTGTCAGGTTTCAACTAGGAATTGGTTATTGTATACGTGGGGGCATAAGATAAGTTCCAGACTAAAAGTGGAATGTTTAGAAAAAAATTGTTGGCTGTAACTCTCACCCAGGAAAGCGGGAAAGGGGGGAGTGGCCCAGGAGGAGAGGAAAAAAGGATTACATGGAAAGGTTTGTGAACAGACTCCACAGGTTGCACTGGAAGAGAGAATGCCCTCAGAATCAAAATAAACACTGGAGATTTAGTGGGATGTCAGGACAGGCAGAGAAAATTATTCCTTTAGATGAGGGCTGAGGAGGATGAGGGGAAGATTTGAAACCCTCCCCAACAGAACCCCTGGGTACAGTAAGGTTGGAGAATGATAAGGTAAAATTTCTTGTAGAAACAGAAACTACTTATTCTGTTATAAATACTTGTAAAGGGTAATTAAGCAAACAAACACCTTCAGTCATTGGTGCCACAGAGTGGACAGGAACCCAGCCTTTCTTTCAACCTTTAAATTTTAAAAATTGGCAAGCAGATGTTGACCCATCAATTTCTTTACATGCCTAAGTGCCCCGTGCTGTTATTGCATATTACATACATAAATTAGGTTTAAAGAAAGAAAATTCAGATACATGTTCCTGATGAAAAGGCTGTGGAGGCCCAAGTTTTTATGTTACAGAAACCAGCCACTGAGCCGGATACACCAGAGGAAGTGGAGAATACACCCCACTAGTATGGGCTGCTGGAGCACTGGGATGATCACAAAATGCAGAACCGATAACTATTCATCTGAAACCAAATGTCAGACCGATAAGACAGAAACAATATCCTATAAAACTGGGAGCAAGAAAAGGACTAGAGCCTCCAATAGAAAAATTTATCGAATACTTTGGGACAAAAATGGACTGTATTTGTACTTCGCATGGTAACAACCATTCTGGAACAGAAAAGCAGTCATTGGCTTTCCCCAAGCAGGCTGTTAAAATATCAGGCTGTGCTTTTAGAACAAGACATAAAATTGAAAGTAACTAACCTTTCGAACCCAGCAGTGGTTTTGACAACCGATCCAGAAGCAGGAGATCTGACTCACAACTGCTTACAGACTATTGAGCAGGTGTATTCCAGTCATACTGACCTGCAAGATACATCCCTGAAGGATGTGGACTATGAACTGTTTGTGGATGGTAGCAGCTTTGTGTAAAATGGAAACTGGAAAGCAGGATACACTGTGGTAACCAAACATAAGATAATAGAGGCTAAAGCCCTGCATTTTGCCCCCTCCCCCCCCAACACGTCAGCACAGAAAGCCGAGCTGATGGTGCTACTGAGACTTCTGGAATTGTCAGAAAGTCAAAATTTGCTTTTAAGGCACATCAACTTGATAACACTCCAGTGAATATTGGTAATCATGTTGCTGACAAAGCAGCTGAAGAAGCCGTGGGTGGGGACCTTTTATTAATATTGCCTCATAAGTATCAGTGCTTGGATAATGAAGTTCCAAGTTATCAAACAGAGGATGAGAAATTACCTAGTCTATTAGGAGCCAAGAAGCATGATAAAGGAATGGTGGGTTACACCAAACAGGCAAGTAATAATTGCCCAGCCTCTTATGAGAAGAAAACCACCAGACAACTCATGGGGGAACAGAATCAATGACTGAGGCTTTAAAGCTCCAAGTTCTGAGTATGCAAATGGCTGGAATTATAAAAGTGTTATAAAGAAGTGTGAACCTTGTTTACCATGTGTCATGGGTTAAACCACGACACCATGCTAAGAGACCCCCACCTGGAACAACAAAGGCAATTGTCCAGGAGACTATTGGCAAGTGGACTTTACAAAATTGCCACAACATAACGGGCTCAGGTTATATATATATATTTTATATATATATTGGTACTAATAGATATGTTTTCTGGTTGGCTGGAGGCTTTCCCTTGTCTCACCAATATGGCTTGTGAAGTAGTAAAACATTTATTGAATCAAATAATAACCCAATATGGTGTACCAGCATGCTTGTCCTTGGACAGAGGTCTGCATTTTGTTGCAGAAGTAGTTAGGAAGGTGGGAGAGTGTTTGGGAATCAAGTGGGATCTGTGTACCCTATATAGCCCTCAGGCTAGTGGGAAAGTGGAATGTATGAATCAGACACTCAAGTTACAATTAAGTAAAATATGGCAAGAAACTTGTTTAACTTGGTTAAAAGCCCTACCAATTGCTTTGTTAAGGATACAAATACAGCCAGGAAGGAATCACGTGAGTCCATATGAACTGATGTAGGGGTAGCCTTACTAACTGCCTTTTGTTCCTGGTGATATGTCTTTGCAGGGAAAACAGGATCTCAAACAATACCTGCTGGCACTGGGTAAAACTCTTAGCTCTGGTAATATCTTGGTAGGACATTACCCAGACTGTAGCTGGACAACGCAACTCCAGATTAAGGGACCCCAAACTGGCTATTGGAATGCTCCAGAAGGGAAAGGGTGGTATTGATTGTGTAATAATACTGCTAGAAAGGCCCTTTCCCCAGGATGGACTGGAACATGTACGCTGGGTGTTGTACTCCTGGATGCTATACAGGCATTACAGACTGAGGTATCCAGCCTATCCCAGGTAACATTGCAGAACTGTATGGCTCTTGGCACATACATAGACCAGAGTGGCAGAATATCCATAGATCTAGCAGAAATCTGGAAGCAGACAAAGATCTTATATCAAGCAGTTAGAGATGATACTAACTGGGGATTTGAAGAATTATGGCATGGATTTACTTCTTGGCTACCAAATTGGATACTGTTAAAAAACTTGTTTATGATCATTATAGTAATAATTTGTGTCTGTATCCTTGCATGTATCATGATTCAATTTTGAAGTAGCTGGTCACGATGGTGTATTAGAATCAAATATGGGTAAAGGGTATAGAATGAGACTTACAGGATATATGTATATCCTATAAGTCTCAAAGGGGGGAAATGTAGGCTTAAATTTTAAACTAACAATAGTGTGTGTGCCTTTAACATAGTAGAATAGACCAAACTATTCTAACTTACTAACATGTAGAGAGAAAGGAATGTTCAGCTGACAGGGGAAGGAACATCACAGGACTGATAACAACTAAGGAGATAGTAAATAAGACCAAGGATGCCAGCCTTCAAGATAGCAGAGCGGCGCCCAACATGGAGCGAGACTGGAACAGAACAGAAGCAAGGACATACCAGCTGCTAACTCAGCACTAGGACCTTGCGAGCGTGTGCAAGCACTGAGGTCATGCAGTAAACACAGTGAGGAAGACTATCGGCGACCACCAGAGACCCCCACTCAGCAATAAAGCGCATGCTTAATTAGGATGCAAATATGATAATTAGTTCCTGGAAATGCTGTAAATATGCATGACTATGCTAAATAGATAGCTGCTGCTGGCAAGTAATGGGTGCGCTCACCTTTGTGAAACGATTTGCGTGTGTGCCCAGCGCTGCAATAAAGAATGCCTGCTTTCTAAAACTCCAAATTGAGTCTTAGAGAGTTTCTCCAACCGACTTTCATGGTAACACCATCAGTATAACATTTTAAATAACACACCTAAAAATAGAACTGTTTCTAGAGATCATACAGGAAACATGCTGTAAGTAAAATATGCTTATGATAAAAGAGAGTTCCTATACATATTCTTAGCTTCATAAAGCCACTTGAGAATCCCAGCTTAGAGACAGGAAAGTTATGTACCTTAATCCTTATTTATGTTGCTTTAAAATTTAACTGATGTTCCAAGCAGCTCATGTTTGAATGATCCAGTTAAGTCCATGGATGTTGCTAAAGGTTCAGCACTTGGGGAAAATTCCTGTGTTGAAGGGCACCAATTTCAAATTTAGCTTTTGAGTATTATTTTCCATACTTGGAGTCACAGTGGAATGCAGTATATCTGAACTCAAGTGACTAGCCCAAATCTTCCTGCAGCAATTCACATCTAGACTTCAACATATACCTTGATCAATCTTTTCATTCCTTGATTTCAGCTTCATAATGAAGTTCCCCAAATTCCACTGAACTCTGTAGGTTTGCTGAGCGTGAAAGAAATGCCAGAGCAGCAGGTGAGGTACACATGTATGTCCCACTGGAAGTCTTCCTCCTGATGCTCCTTCCTGCATCACTTCCCTTTTCCGAAGAAAACATCCAGTAGCTTAAACAGGTATGTGTTAGAGCAACAAAACCAGACAAGCAAGTCTGTTGGGCTCTACAGATTCCCTGGTTCTTATTTATCACAGTAAGACAGAACCCAGTTCAAGTGAGATAAAAACTGTTTTTAGGTAGAGTGGGTGTTTGGCACATTTTGAACTCCTCTGGTCTACCCAACTGGAAATACTTACTTTAGTAATGCTATTAGTGAATGAAGACCCAAGCATATCCCCAGGATTTCTGTTCCTTATATTCTACCAATGGCATGCAATATGATACATCACTGTCGTGGTTTAAGCCCAGCTAGTAACTCAGAACCATGCAGCCGCTCGCTCACTCCCCACCTTCTTCCTCCCTCGCCCCTGCTCCTGGGGGGGATGGGGAAGAGAATCGAGAGAATTTAAATGCCACGGGTTGAGATAAGAACAGTCCAGTAACTAAAGTATCATACAAAACCACTACTACCACCACCAATAATAATAACGATAAGGGAAATAACAAGGGGAGAGAATATAAAACTAAGAGGGGAAAGGAAAAAAACCAATAAACACAAGCGATGCACAATACAATTGCTCACCACCCATCGACCAATACCCAGCCTGACCCGAGCAGCGATCTGGGCCTTCCAGGTAACTCACTGGCAGAGCATGAGACTGAAAAGTCCTTGATCGGGGTAAGCATTACTTAGCAACAACTAAAAACATCAGTGTGTTATCAGCATTGTTCTCAGACTGAAGTCGAAAAAACAGCAGTTTCTTTCTTATTAGTTGGTGGAGACGTTGTTATCTTGTTGATCACACCTGTGGGGATCTGACGACATCCATCTTGCCATTTTATTCCCAAAAGTTAAATCTCCTGTGCAGGTCCCTTGACCTTACTCCGTTTTATGGCAAAACCGGCCTTCAGAAGGATTTGGATTATCTTCCTCCCTTTCTCAAAACTTCTTCCTCTGTATCGCCCCACACAATGATGTCATCAATGTATTGCAGGTGTTCTGGAGCTTGCCCCTGTTCCAGTGCAGTCTGGATCAATCCATGGCAGATGGTAGGGCTGTGTTTCCACTCCTTGGGTAGTCAATTCCAAGTGTACTGGACGCCCCCCCAAGTAAAAGTGAACTGTGGCCTGCACTCTGCTGTCAAAGGAATTGAGAAAAATGCATTGGCAATGTCAGTTGTGGCATCCCACTTGGCTGCCTTTGACTCCAGTTCATATTGAAGTTCTAGCAAGGATACCAAACATTGTCCAGAAGACTTTGAAACACAACCGTTACAAAAGAATTTGCAATTGTTCAAAAGCATGGTCAAGCTCCCCTTGAAATGCAATGGAAGACTGAAGATCATATCATGCACAAGTAATAAGTCCTTCATTTTCCTTATAACAGTACTTAGAAATAAGCAATAGACAGCTCAAGGTCTATCATAATTTAAAAAATAAATAAATAATTTGCAAAAGGAATGAGAGAATGTCTTGTGCATCCCCTAACTGTGGAAGCTGTTCTTAGAAAGAAAGAAAGAATGCTGCTGCTTCTTCTACCTGGCTGGACAGCTGATGATGATGAATTTTGGCATGGACAGTATTAATGGTAGACTGTTTCTGTAAAAAGATAAAAGCTGAGTCCTGTCTGCACCTATCATTTGAGATTACAGTATAGATTGCTATCTTTTTCCTGAAGGAACAACAACAAACACACCCTCTAAATTCACTTAGACATGTGTATCCAGCTTTCTACACATCACTCTGGTTTTGGGGTTTTTTTTATTTTAAGCACAGTATGTCATTTCTATTTATCAACAACTTGACTTCTCTGCTAAGGTATTACATTTAAAAATCCATTCAAGAGTATAATACGTAATTCAGTTTGACAAAACATGATGTATTAAGATATTCCATTAAATCCTTACAAGCACCTTGTCTGTCAGTACTGAGCATTATGCTGGTACATCCTGACTTCCCATCTTCTACTCAGAAAGGAAAGAGCAGTACAGAAGAGCAAGGTCCACTAATTTCATTCCTTTCTTATCAACTCATTCTTTGGTTTAAATCAGTTTAAAGAGCGGGTGCTTTGTTTCAGGAATTGAATCAGTTTCTCTTTGCAAAGGCAAACCCTGTCAATCTTTCTTATACACGTGAAAGGGGTCATGAAAATTCGTATCTGCTTGGATCCATATAGGGTGATATTTATCTCTGTCGGGTCCACTGCTAAAGTACTCAATACAAAAGTAAAAAGATGTTATAAATGTCTATAAAGGCTGGTCCAGGAGTGGTTGGAAATAAAATGAAATTAAATGGAGTAGAGCATCCCGAAAACTGCAAGATTTCTTTTTATAATTATACAGATGAAAATTGTGTATATATAAATTTGTATTTGAAGGGATGTATGTATAAGTAGTAAGTCAATAATTCAAGGAGAGAGGTAGCAGGGAGTTCAGACAACTAATAGCTACCAAGGAAAATTCATCTCCCAAGACTAAAGCTCAAACTTCCAAAGACATGAAAATTTCCAAAATTAGGCATCTTATTTGTTCCAGTCTCCCATGAAAATACAAAACCTATTTACTGACAGAGAGGATTCTTTAAATGTAGATATTAATTTAAGTTAATTATTCATTTAAAAAACAAGGCAACATTGGGGTTTCCTCCGTTGGTAACACTGGCGCACCTTGGTGGAAGAAAGGAAAGAGTAAGTGACTATGAAGATCTTTTTCCAACTAAGTGTCTTTGGTGAAACTCCATCACTAAAAAAATCCAGATCATCAAAGTGCTTGCTATGGGTCTGAAATGTCCCAAATAAAAACAGATTAGTTAAATTGCAAATCCCTGAACACAGTTAAGGATCTTCATAGTTCAGTAAATCACTCCACTAATGGAGGAAATATAACAAAACTGGCCTAAATAACTTTTCAATAACTGTCACCAGTGAACTTTCAAAAGGAACTAATTTTTTAAATCTCTTAATTAAAAACAAATATAAAGTATTCCTACAGAGCAATTGTAGGATTTTTTGTCTGACATGCCTTCACTAATGAGGAAAGATAATAGAGTTAATTTTTATGATAGTTCTTGTTATTTAACATTATTAAATTGGACCGGCTTCAAGGGGCTCATAAGTGATCCATTGAAACTGAATTAAAAGGTTCATGTACTGAATTGTAAGTAGTATAAAATTTGGGAACAGAGACACAGAGAACATTTCTGTTTCCTATGATTATTTACTATGCAAAATATGTACCTTGTGATCTTCATTTTTATATTACCAAGTTATACTTGAAATAATATTGATTCCCATGTAATAAGTGAAATGGCAGCAAAAGAACAAGAATTGAAGAAATTGATTTTATGTGTTTGTAAGAAGGACATACACATTAGAGTCTGGTGCTTGAGGAACACTTACAAATCTATGCTTATAACATTCAAAAAGGTTACTTCTTCCATTTAGCAAACCACAAAATGCTAGGTATTTGTTCAAATAAAGGACAATATTTTTAATAGTTATATTTTTTAATTAGTTTCTTTAATATTTATCATCAGTAGTATGGGAACTTGCTAGTATTTCCTGGATTTAGTTATGAAATACTGATAAAATAAACAAAGACAATTAGATGAGACATTCTCAGTGCAGACTGCACAGTGATGATTTAGACATATAAAGAAGTGGTCATGTGGTATGAGAACTGTTTCTGAAATGGTTATTCTGTCCTATTTCTGAAGTTTATATGTAATCAGTGAAAAGGTTTAATTTTTTTAATGAGGTGTCCTTTTGTTATCTCAGCAACTGGGTAAGCATTTTAACAGGAGCATATTGCCATGTCTTTCATGAAATAACATTAGAAGAACAGCTGACATATTGCACATGAGCATTGTTCATTAGCATACAGAAAAGGAAAATCCAGCCATAGAGTTGCAATTCTGTTTATTACAGATTCAACAGATTTCTGTTTTACTCCCAAGGATTCAGTAAGAGGTTTTGTTATTAGTCAAATTCTCTTCTCTCCTGCCCCCAAAAGTAGCTGACAACAGGCTTGTCATGTTCCATCCATCTCCAAAACTGTCTAGCTCCTCTACCATGGTCTGGCCCACATAGACTTTACATTTCATCAAACCAAGTTTGGAAATACTATAAAAAGCTATAACCAGGACAGTTTTCTACAAAATTGGATTTTGCTATTAAAGCTTTGTGCAGCTGTAAGAGCATAAAACCATCATAATGTATATATAGCTTTATAATTTTTCTTAAACTGATTTAAAACCAGCTCATTTTCCTCAGCTGTGTATTGTCATGTTATCCTGCTCCCATCTTGCATATATTTTGGTGACTTTTTTGTAACAAATTGTGTGCCCTTATTTGTATTTTTCCCCTATCCTACTCTTTTTCTCTTCCCCTCCCCCCCAAAAAAAAGTGTGTGGTTTAATTTATTCAAAGCAGAAAAATATAACTGAATGGAATTCTATGAGGTTTTCAATTTCTGGTTTGGATTTTATTATTTAAAGAGGGTCAGCTATTAAGCCTTATGAACCTTGACATTGTCACTTTAACTTAAGACCTATAAGCAAAGCGGTTGCCTTGCAAACAGCACATATGGCCGTTTTAAACAAAAATGGACACGGTCAGCAAACACAGCCAATTGAAATGAAAACAGTCTCTGAAAGGCACTAGTTATGGACAGAGAGCAATTTCAGACAGCAGGAGCCAGAAGAGTGCTGTGGAGGTACCTGTGGAAAGGGGGGATCTATAGTACGTTCATTTAGTAAAGCCCAGTACTCCACTGCTCCTGGAGTGAAAAATGTAGACACTAAAAAGTAGAGGCCTGACACACAAGCTACTTTCAGAAATGAAAACAGTGGTTTTCAAAGAAAATTATTGAAAAGCAAAGCTAGCTTTTAGCACTAAATAGCTTGATTTGATCTTAATGGTCTTGCACTCCACTGCAAAGCATCCAAACAGCAACATGCTGCCCAGTATCCAAACTACAGCACCATATATACAAACATCTGAGGGTACCAGTTTTGTAAAGCTCTTGGAGAGGAGAGCTATAATCAGATGGTGATTAAACCATTTCTAATGACTTGATAAGCAATAAAAACAGTGCAGGAGAGACACTGAGAACTGATTAAATGAAAAGGTGTCAGATGCAGCACTGAGTGCATGAGAGAATAAGGAATTTAAGCATTCACCAAACATTTTAATTCTCTCCCCACACGCACCTCCCTATCAGAACGTCTGCAGCATGACTCCCCACAATTTAGCCTACAGATCAACCTCAGAGCAAATTGGCTCACTGTGCTCTAAAAAGAAATGGAAATTACTTTCTTCCCTACACTACAAGTGACAAAATTGTACCCATAATTTGAATCATTTGACTGATTCCAAATCACCTAGCCAGGCATTTTTACTGATAGGATAAGGAAAAATGTTTCTATTTAAAGAATGATTTTATAAGCTGTTATCAAAATTATGGTGTTTTTTTTTATAAGCAAACAAACAGCACTCTGAAAGAGAGAAATATTTTGTACCAGTGTGTCAAACACCATACTTTGTTAAGGTAGGAGACACCAAGCAATGAGAGTGCTGGGAAGGGGAAGTGATCTAGAAGTGACAGCCGGGCGCAGCTCAGTGATGCTCCTTGGGAGAAGTTCCTGTGTTTCCACTGCTCCCCCTTGCAATGAATGACAGCCCTACTGAGCAAACACCTGAACGGGCACAACTGCAGAACTACAGAAAAAGGGAAAAAAAGGTTCTATGATACCACAGAAAGTGCAAGGAACTACACACCAGATTGAAAGCTCTCAGCCACCGCCAGCCCTACTTTGTTCCGGTTTTACTGCAAGCCAACCTTCTGCTGGAATCAATACAGTAAAATAAGCATAAACCCAGGAATGACAAACCATACAAACAGGTTCACCTGAAAACAAAACCCCATTTGTATGATCTATTTACCAAGTCAAGTGTGATTTAGACTCCAAGCACATGCATTTTTCCAAAAAAAATACTTTCAGGATGTCTCATTCTTTATCTTATTTCCAAAATCTTTTTCCTTCTTTCCCAAGATGCTACATCGTCATCCAGTGGCCAAGCTTTGAAAAACACTCAGAAAAAATGCTTGAATCTGCATGAGTTATGTTTACAAAGAATTTAAAACCTGCCACAATTTGTAACACTGCAAGATGAGAAACTCCTGAGTATTTTTAAAAACAAAATAAAATAAGTGGCTGTATACTTGACACCCCCCCCAAAAAAGCAGCTTCTACTGCAAAGCAAATTGAAGCCACAGGAAGGACTTCTGTCAGCTTTTGTGGGTTTTAATGCCAGCTATTGTAGCTCTACAGCATTTGGTGCAAAGTTATAGATGGGATAGAAATCATTAGCCAGTGTTACATCATTTCATTGCTTATATTTCATATTTTACTTTAATTGGCATTATATTTCCCATTTAAGGGTAATTATTTTTACCTTTCCTCTACAGTTCATTACAAAGAGCATTCAACAATGTGTTGTATTAATGGCACTGATTTTACCAATTCAGACTGCTTTTATGAAAGGCTTGCTTTTAATTTCAAGGAGAATGCAAATTAGGGTAGACATTAGACTACAGCAGGCTCAAAAGCTTTCATTACAATGGTCATTAAAGGTGCCAGGTTGATACAACTGGTAACTGATATGCTGTATTTATCTGCATAAAAGATGCAGCTGAGAAAACAAACTTCAACACCTTCCTATGCCATAAACCATGCCCCACCTGCCGTTCAAACCAGCTGCTGCAGAGGTGAGGGAAGGTGAGCAGCTCAAGTCTCTTCTACTCTATCAAAACTCAAATTTTGAGAAACAATGAAAAAGCAGCTGGGATACATGTCTCAGCAATACCTGCATAACAAAAAGATCTTCATTTGGGCATTTGATGCCATGTGATCTCTTTTTACTATAGTATTGACACAAATTACATCAGTGGCATTACAGATTTGCTTTACACCTTCTGAAGCAATTCATGTTGCTCAGTTTTTATCTAAGTGAAACTACACAAGCACATTCTTGAAATACAGATGGGGAAAGCTGATCTCCCTTATACAACTGAACCCACGTGTTGCTAAGAGGGCATTTCAGACTACAGCAGGTACCCTCAGCAGATGGTAAGTCACTGACAGCTTCAGATGTTCTAAATTAAATGAATCAAGATAGCACTTGTTTCAAGTGAGTGGGTGGTTAATCACATTCACCCTTTATATTGTTGACAGATAATGTTGATTTTGGTAATAAGAAAACTGATAATTTCGCAGAAGATGGAAATGTGCTTTAAATGCAGAACAAAGGGTCAATTTTCCACTCATAATCAACTCTCTCATTCTCCTATCAAACCACATTTGATATTTAAAAAAAATAGCAATTTAGAAGGTAAAAAAATCTGGGGTTTTCCACAGTTAAGGCCAGGAAATAAGTTATTAAAAGGTTGTGTGCAACTGATTCTTTCTGTTACTCAGAACCACAGCATAGATTATCATCTCTGATTTCAAATTTTTAGGCATGACAATCCATGTGTCAAAATTGACATGAAAATGCAAATAATTTCCATGTTCAATTACCATATGAAACATCGTGGCACTCATTTGTACACATCTATTTCATTATTCTCATATTAATTATAGAAATTTGAACATAATCCTTCATATTTTAGCTTGCATTATAGGCCTTCATATGTAGAAGGTTTTAATAAATCCAAAATTTAAAAAATCATTATTTTGTTATTCCTACGTGTTCACACACATGAAAAATGAAGCTATCTTCATAGAATTCTTTGGCCTGATTTAGGGCCTTGAACAGTCATCAAAGGAATCTGTTGCATGATCAATAGCATTAGGAGTGCTGCAGACTACTCATTGTTATTCAGAATTCTCTTAATTGGGTTTTCCTCAAGGAAAGCAATTCTGTTTCATGATACCAACGATAGCCGCTGCTTGAGTATGAGTGCATTATCGAATATTCTGCTTAATGGTGACATTTGGTCAGTATTGAGAAGTAACGTGGTGTTTTACCAGGTGTTGATTAGGAATGAAATGTTCATCTCTGATCTTTTATCAAATAAGCTACCCTAAAAAAACTAAAAAATACAAAACAAAGACCAAAATATAGTGACTATATTATGAATTTACTTTAACCGATATTGTATTTTACCTTTTTAGACTTACAAACTGCCCATGAATTCTTCCTACCACATGTGAACATGCTATGTTCAAATCTCTACAGAATAAATTATTTTCCCTTTAAGGAGATAATGGGGTTCACTGTGGTGTCCCAATGAAGAGAATTCTTGCATATTAATTTTATGCTTTCTAATTGTCCTGGGTTCAGTTATAGCAGTCATTTTTCTCCTTCTTAGTAGCTGGTGCAGCGCTGTGTTTTTTAACTTTCAGCCTGGGAACAACGCTGATAACACCCCGATGTTTTTAGTTGTTGCTAAGTAATGTTTACTCCGACCAAGGACTTTCTCAGTCTCATGCTTTGCCAGGGAGGAGGGGAAGCCGGGAGGAAACAGAGACAGGACACCTGACCCAAACTGGCCAAAGGGGTATTCCATACCACAGCACGTCATGCCCAGTATATAAACCGGGGGGAGTTACCCGGAAGGCCCAGATCATTGCTCGGGTCGGGCTGGGTATCGGTCGGCGGGTGGTGAGCAATTGTATCCTCTCCCCTTGTTATTTCACTAATCATTATTATCATTGGTGGTAGCAGTAGTGGTTTTGTATTATACCTTAGTTACAGGATTGCTCTTATCTCAACCCGTGGGAGTTACATTCTTTCGATTCTCCTCCCCATCCCTCCGGGAGCAGGGGGAGGAAGAAGGTGGGGAGTGAGCGAGCGGCTGCGTGGTTCTGAGTTACCGGCTGGGCTCAAACCACGACAAAAAAGGCTCAATTATGGCTCTAGGAGGCTGGCCTGGATTTGGGTTGAATAGCAAAGAATTTGAACTGCAAGGCCAGAGACAATCAGCCTTCTAGGTCATAATGCACTGATATACAAAATTAGCCACATATGTCTTCAGCTCCAAACTATTTTCCCCGAGTGGACAGATTTATGGGGGCCAATACGGAATGTCACTGACCGCTTACATTTGAGGTCTCGCTCTTCCAGCAGCACTGAGCATTACTGCTGGAGGACATACGCACACATGTATTGAATGCATACAGACACACAGAGGCACATATATATGCATTTGCCACATTTGGTGTTACTGAGCCACAGAACAGAGCATCCACATTCATAGGTCTGTTAACCTTTCCAGCACCATCTATGCGATGCTGAGCGCCCTCAGAGAGAACAGCACGTATTCCCCCAGCTCTCTCCACATCCACAGCTCTCCATGTGCAGCTACCACAAGAGTCATCATTACCAAATGTCTGACCGGTCTCCTGTCCCACAAAACTCATTACCTCCTCTGGACAATCATTTCAGCAAAAAGCAGAAAATACTATAGGACTAGAAAAAGAAAAATGAGAGCTGGTAGGGTTACAAAGATTAGATGGGTTTGTAAGATTGGGATCAAAATCAGGTTTCGTGTTAGGAAAGAGTGAAGAGGCATGTTTCCAACCTTAATTTTAGCCCCTTCTGGAAAGGCTGTAATGGGTTTGGAGGAAAATGTCTTCCTCAATGAGTTTTCTACTGCTTCAGTTGAAATTTCACCAGGTAGTCTGGAAGTATGCTAGAAAGACCTGACACATTAATTTTTATTTTATGTTATAAAAGAAATAATATTATGAAAGAGAGAAAAATGCAAACTGAAACATCTGTGTTTACAGTGCATGTATAAGAATTCGTGGGCAGAAATGGAGAAGCTGTCAAAGCATGGCAACACAGATGCACTTCTCTTGCTGTGACACCTTTCTTCATTTTTCAAGCATGATAGCAGGGAAGGAAAAGCAGCACAGGGAGAGAAAACACACTAGTTATTACAGCTACAGTTCCAATATGAATTAAATACAATGAAAATGTAAGCACCCAGGAACAGTAAATCTCTCCACATTAGTATAACATTAAAATGAGTACAAACTGTACCATCATCATATAACTAAACATTGTACCTGCTGCAACAGATTCAAAGGGTAGCTTGCTTTCTAACACTCCCATTGCCCAGGAATATGTTTTTGTTAGTCCTTACTCTAAGCCTCTACTTGGAAAAAAAAAATGGAGCAGTGTAATTCCACTACTAAAAGATGGCTCATGACACTGCAGTTTTTTGCTGTGCTTTGTTTTTCTGTGAATCCAAAGGTATTCACACCTTTTGATATGCCACCTCTTTCTTCCTTGAATATATGGAAAGCCTAGTTTCCTAATGAAAATACCTAAATTGGCTGCCTAAAGAGACACACAAATAAATTTAAAATCCACAACTCAAAAGTTCTGTTGGTAACTTACATCTTTGGGAGTAGTACAGCAAGCACATAAATATCCAAAAGCAAGGAAATAACCTATAAACAATATAGATTTCCCCCAAATCTTCATGCCTGTGCTGAAACTTTTGCAGTCTAGATATTAAGTTTTTCTTTTAAGATTTTAAACCTGCTGGAACAGACCTTTCATTAGTGCCACATGGGGCTGCCAAAGGCACAACCTCCAATAATCCTGTGCAAGAAGATCCAGCTGAAGGTTAGGATGCAGTTTGGTGTAGGCAGTCAGTAACTGCAGTTTTTCTTAGCTGCTGTATTTACATGTTACAAAATAACTGACTGTGGACTGGATTCTCAAAAACATCTTACTGACTTTCAAGTCAGTGATACTTGTGGTCTTAAACTACTTAAGTGCTTTCAGAAATCCAACACAAGTCTGTAAATCAGATTTGTTCTGTCCAGTTTGCCCAAGAGGCAGCACTTTCAAATTTTCTTCCAAGTCTCAGAATCAGTATGCACCACAACCAGTTTCTTTATTCCTAAATACTCATGGGTCACATACAGAAAATGAAAACTGTCTGAATGAAGAAACCTGTAATACTTAAAACTTCTGAAACTTATGCTTCAGGTATGACATATGACTACTTTACATGTTCTTACTAAAAATAAAAATTAGAAACAAATCTTTAGGAAACAGAGAAACAATTAAAATGAAACATTACAGTCCAAATCATTAGCCTTCCCTTGCTAGGAGGAAAACATCACTAACTGGGGGTATATAGAGTAATATTGCCATCCTTGCTAAGAATTGGAATTTCAGTTATAATCTGTTGCTGTGGCAGAGTACACCTGCTCACTTGAGCAATAGTTCAGAGAAGATGTTGTTGGACCATGGAGGGTCTGATTTGTTCGAAACCTCACCCTGTATTTCCATGTCATTTTAAAAAATCTGATCTGCCTTTTCTGCTGTTCCAATGAGCCACCTGTGCCAAACTCCAGCAAAAGCAGAGCCACACAGGGAAACTGCTCTGTTTGTACATGACTACGCTGCTGAGGGAGCAATGCCTGCACTGCCAGAGCCGAGGTGATGCACGATGAGAGCTGCCAGCAGTGCTGCAGGGGCACAGTGATGTTCCCTTCCTGTCCCTTATGGTGGCAATACCATCCCAGCCACCAGCGTGCAGAACTCCCCAGCACCCAGCATGGCTTTAGCAATACAAGACGAGTCAAATTACATAGAATTGTAGAGCCATAGAATACTTTGGGTTGGAAGGGACCTTAAAGCTCATCTAGTTCCAACGCCCTGCCACAGGCAGGGACACTTTCCACTAGACCAGGTTGCTCCAAGCCCCATCCAACCTGACCTTGAACACTTCCAGGGATGGGGCAGCCACAGCTTCTCTGGGCAACCTGTGCCAGTGCATCACCACCCTCACAGGGAAGAACTTCTTCCTAATATCTAATCTAAATCTCCCCTCTTTCAGCTTAAAGACATTCCCCCTTGTCCTGTCGCTACATGCACTTGTCAAAAGCCCCTCTCCAGCTTTCTTGTTGGCCCCTTTAGGCACTGGAAGCTTCTCGAAGGTCTCCCCAGAGCCTTCTCTTCTCCAGGCTGAACAAACATTCATTCAGCTTTACGTGGCATCACTCTTTCTAATTCAGAAGAATTCTTACATAAAAGCATTGTGTGTGCAGCTGGGTACACTATTCCAAAAACCCTGGTGCGGGAGATAAACGGACAGCACACCAATCAATGTGATTAAATGCTGATGCTTTTATTAAGCCCGAATAGCTGTTTATATATTCTCTCTGAGTGTCCACACGGACCTTATACAATCCTAATTGGTTGAGCTTAACAAGACACACGCATAGATACAGCTTATGATTGGCTAAAGCTTTCAGTTCACGCGAAGGCCTTATAAGTCCTTAAGTTTGCCAAGTTCTGCATTCCACATCCGGGAGTTGTTTTTCTTGAGCCAACTTTCTCATTCTGCCCCCGCAAGTGTCCTTTAGATGACCTTGATGCTAGGCCGTGAGACCTAACTCAAACTCTTGCTATTGACATGAGTCCTGGATCGCTCATGTGTCCATTTTGTTCCAAGTAGTCCTCCACACCCTGGCTGCACATTGCCCTATAGACAAACAACTGAATAGTTTTGTTTTCTATTACACTTGTTTCATCCAATACACCTGCACTTACACCATCACATCTGGGCTAAAATGCTTAGTTTTGTGCATTTCTAAAATGGCAGCATCATCAGACAGCGGGTGATACAGCTTTTAGAGCTCTTTCATTCATGAGCACTTCTATTTGGCTTTACAACTAATATTTGTATGTTTACAGCTATTTTTTCCTACTGCAAACATACTTTTTTTTTCTGAATTCAGGCTGCCTCTGGCCTCAAGACTTAACTTTCCCAGATGTTTCAACATACATATACTTTCTCTAAAGAGTTTCTGACTGCATATAATGATGAATGTGCCAAGGACAGCATGATGTGGGCAACCTAATAACAGGCAGTTCCCACCTGCTGAAAAAACCCTCTTGGTCTCCAGACACTTGAAGCAAAGCTGCTCTTATTCATCTCAGAGGCCAGAAGCACATCAAATTTCAATCCGTGTATTAAAATAATGCAACATTTTCCATGAACTTCCAAAGAAGACAAAAGTACAGTCAGAATTCATTTAAATCTTTGAACTTTTATAGTGTCAAAAGTAGCAGAGAAGTAAAGAAAAGAATGTAATTCCTACCAGCTTTTGTCAGTCAGAAATACTGGACATGAAATGCAATTGGCAGGATGAGAGGATATCAGACGAGTTCAGAAATTGCCAAGACAGACAACTAAATAAATGCCAAATAAATGCCTACTGCAGCACTGCCTTACCCTCTGTTCCCAGAGTGCTTCCTGAGAGTGCCATCCCTCTTGTACACACCTCTTACCAAAGCAGGCCTGGTTAAATCATGTGCAGCTATTCGAGAACATAGGTGCAAAATCCATTACAAGAATCAGGCTTCAAAATGCCCTTTTAAAATTGGCCTAAAACATGCAAGATTAAGTCTTCCATCAGAATTCCTACTGAATTCCATCAGAATTCAAACAAAACAGGATTTACATTCACTAAGTGAATTACAGGATTATAAATGGAAAGTGATAACTGCAATTATATATGGCAGTAAACAAGCTTGCAAATGCATAGGTGTATTATATGAGGCTTTCTTTGTTTTTCCTTTCCGCCTTTTCCTTGTAATGAAGAAGCTGTTACTGGCAGATGGAATTAAGGACGAGGTGCTTTGAATGCTTTTAGTCTGTCACTTGGCTTTACGCTCAAGAGCTGACGCTGAAGGTAACTTCCTTCTAATAACTCTGCAACATATTTCCTGAGTACTAGCCCTCTAATAAAAAACCTGTGGGCACTTCCCAAATGAAGTCTGACAGACCTTAGCATTGCACTGGCACTTTAAATACCAGCTGAACAAAGTCTGTCTGTTGCATGTGAACTTCAGGGAGGCATAAACTTCTATTTTCTTCAGTTACAATTTGTGAACATCTAAAATCAAGTCCACAATGTTAGGATAGCTGCTAGCACTACTACCACTAGCTTCTTGCATTTGTACAATGAAATAGTTTCTATCCATGGAATTCAAAGCCCTTGGGAAAATGCTGATGGGGTAGGAGCCCAACTGCCTGTCTGTCTGCGCTGGTCCCCAAGAGAAAACAGGCAGGAGCAAACTCTGCCTGCCTTTGAAAGCACCTATTGCTTTCTGTTAACTGCATACAAAACCTTGGCATGGACTTGGAGGCCTGCTGCACTGACTGCCTAAAATTCACAAATGTGTTAGGTGATACCTATGCTGAGGCAGGCAACACTTCTGCAGTATTGCATCTTGTCTTTTCAGGAAGGTTAACTAAAGTGAATACTGTTAACTGCATCACACAGGAAATTCCAGGAAGAGGTAGGAATAGATCCTGGGAGTTCTGACTCTTGAAACCAACCAAGCTGTCCTTTTATGTTATCTGCATTCAATTCCCATTTGATCACTTAACATGCTATAAATTAAGTAAGCCACTCTGTGTTGGGAGTTACCCAAATTTTAAGAAGGGCATGAGATGTTCTTGTGGTAGACCTAGATCCCTCCATGACAACTTCCACATACAACCTGAGTCTGCAGTGCCAGAGTCTGTTACAGTGTGGAGCTTACTTCCAGATAAACTGATGAGCCAGACAAGTCCCTGGAGCCATGCAGTCCTAAGGCTGACACTGCAATTTTCAGCAGCTGTCACTGGTACAGAACTTTTTCCCTTTGTTATGAGACTGTTGCATTAAAACATGTTACAATTTATATCTGCAATAAGTCAACAGTGTAACTGTGTATTGTTTCACTAGAGGGACAGACTGCCATGTATGCCTGCCTGTAGATATCATCAGAATATCATGGCTCACGAGATGGCATTCTCTCCTACACTGACTGCTCTACACTTCATGCTCTGATGGAAAATTGACACAAAACTTGTGTTCATCATAAATCCTCAAGCACTAGCTTATTAGTATTACGCTAGGGAAATGTTCTCGCTTAATGAAGTTATCCAAGGATGGATATTGTGTAGACTTTTTCTGACAGCAACCAGTGAAAATGTTCACAGCTATGGCTGCAGAAATGAATATCCACAATAGGTATGGCAGCTGATGAATGAGAAGCATCCTGTGTTGGCCACAAACTGCTTGAAGAAAGGGAAGTTAGCAGGGATAAGCCAATTAAGGATACAGCAGTGATACAACCATAACTGCATACAAACTAGTTCTAAACCATAACTTTGCCTGCCATAACCCTGCCAGGCTCCCTTCCCTTCTGTATCTGACAATCTCCCATTCCTAGAATGGACAAGGAAATATCTTATCAATTATATTTATCCTTAAAACAATATTAAAAAATATCATGTGCCAAGCCTGCAGGAAAGACATGAGATCACCTGAATATTCCTCAGTAGAAAATAACATTTCTGGAGGTAACAAAGTGCAGTGTCCACATATTTCAAGCATCATGGTACAGAATATAAAAAGTCAGATAGTATGGTAATTGTCTAAGATTGGAAATCAAACTGAGCTCAGAAAACCTTAACTGCATTCTTTAGTTTCTTCTACAGATGTGAGAATTCAGAATACTATGTTCCTCCCACCACCATCAGTTTTTGCAAAAAGCCATTATTTTTGTTGGAAAGCAAATACCATATGTAGGCATAAAAGCCTTATTTGAGAAAGATATCTACAATGTATCTCATTTAATCAGATCTATTTTTCAGTCTATATATTTGAACACATTAATAAGTGCACATAGACACTGTCAAATTCATCAACATTCAGGAAAAGTAATAAAATTTGCCATTGTATTTCATTTAATTTTTACTATTTCACACACCTTTCACCTTGTATATTCAACCTCTCAACAGCTGCAGGGATCTGCAGGCTCTGGAAGCAGTTCAGCTGGTACCAAAGATGCAGTTTACACTGTAGTGTTTTAACACTGACTTCAACTTGGCTTCTTGTGCCCCTCCTCCCTGGCAGAGCATGAGAGACTGAAAAGTCCTTGATAGGGGTAAGCATTACTTAGCAACAACTAAACCATCGGTGTGTTATCAGCATTGTTCTCAGACTAAAACTGAAACACAGTGCTGCACCAGCTACTAGGAAGGAGAAAAATAACTGTTTGTCGTGGTTTGAGCCCAGCCGGTAACTCAGAACCACACAGCCGCTCGCTCACTCCCCCCCTTCCTCCCCCCGCTCCCGGAGGGATGGGGAGGAGAATCGGAAGAATGTAACTCCCACGGGTTGAGATAAGAGCAGTCCCGCAACTAAGGTATAATACAAGCCACTACTGCTACCACCAATGATAATAATGATTAGTGAAATAACAAGGGGAGAGGATACAATTGCTCACCACCTGCCGACCGATACCCAGCCCGACCCGAGCAGCGATCTGGGCCTTCCGGGTAACTCCCCCCGGTTTATATACTGGGCATGACGTGCTGTGGTATGGAATACCCCTTTGGCTAGTTTGGGTCAGGTGTCCTGTCTCTGCTTCCTCCCGGCTTCCCCTCCTCCCTGGCAAAGCATGAGACTGAGAAAGTCCTTGGTTGGAATAAACATTACTTAACAACAACTAAAAACATCAGTGTTATCAGCGTTGTTCCCAGGCTGAAAGTTAAAAAAACACAGCACTGCACCAGCTACTAAGAAGGAGAAAAATGACTGCTATAGCTGAACCCAGGACAGTATCCACCCCTTATTCCATACCATTCACGTCATGCTCAGATCCCACATCTCTCAGCACACCATCACCCCTGTCCCATATATACACATATATATACACCCACACCCACACACAGAGAAAGATATCATTCCCTAGTCCATGGACGAATCCCTGATAAATTGCTGAACTCATCCAGTCCATGATGTCAGGCTCCATCTCTTGTAACAGTCTTTCAGGGCAGGAGGGACGGTATGTAGTGTTGGGTTGCTGCCTGCTAATGATACCGCCAAACTCGTCTGGTCACTGCTGAGCTCATCTGGTTTCCTCAAAATTCATTCTTTGTTGAGGTGATGATCGGAGGGAAGTCAGGGTCAATTGCTGGCGACCTGAAGATATCTAGCTGGTGGGCTATAAAAGTGTTATAGAGCAGGCAACAGCGTACAATTGAGTTCATTGGCTGTTTTCCCTCAAAATCAAATCCCCTTGAGGGACACATCGGACTTCCCCATCTTCCCGCATTACCCACCAAGTATATCCAGGTCCCTGAGCAAAAGCAACCCCACGAGTGGGTCTGCCTTTACCTGAAGCAGGAATAACCCAGACTGTCTTCCCCAACAAATTCTTTATGTGCACCACAGGAACTTTATCCCCCTCTACAGGACGTAAAAGTTCTGATTGGGCTGGGCCAGCCCTGTTGGCAGATCCCCTAGTGTTGACCAACCAGGTGGCTTTTGGTAAATGTGTATCCCAGTGTTTGAAAGTCCCACCACCCATTGCTCTCAGGGTAGTTTTTAACAGCCCATTGTACCGTTCAATTTTCCCAGAGGCTGGTGCATGGTAGGGGATGTGATATACCCACTCAATGCCATGCTCTTTGGCTCAAGTGTCTATGAGGTTGTTCTGGAAATGAGTCCCATTGACTGACTCAATTCTCTCTGGGGTGCCGTGTCGCCACAAGACTTGTTTCTCAAGGCCCAGGATAGTGTTCCGGGCAGTGGCGTGGGACACAGCGTATGTTTCCAGCCAGCCGGTGGTTGCTTCCACCATGGTAAGCACATAGCGCTTGCCTTGGCGGGTTGGTGGGAGTGTGATATAGTCAATCTGCCAGGCCTCCCCATACTTGTACTTCAGCCATCGTCCTCCATCCCAGAGAGGCTTTAACCGCTTGGCTTGCTTAATTGCAGCACATGTTTCACATTCGTGAATAACCTGGGCAATAGTGTCCATTGTTAAGTCCACCCCTCGATCACGAGCCCATCTATATGTTGCATCTCTGCCTTGATGGCCTGAGGTGTCATGGGCCCACCGGGCTAAAAATAATTCACCCTTATGTTGCCAATCCAAGTCCATCTGAGCCACTTTAATCTTAGCAGCTTTATCCACTTGCTGGTTATTCTGGTGTTCCTCAGTGGCCCGACTCTTGGGTACATGAGCATCTACGTGGCGTACCTTCACCACCAGGTTCTGCACCCGAGCAGCGATATCTTGCCACAATGCAGCAGCCCAGATGGGTTTACTTCTGCGTTGCCAGTTGCTCTGCTTCCATTGCTGCAACCACCCCCACAGGGCATTTGCCACCATCCATGAGTCAGTGTAGAGATAAGGTACTGGCCATTTTTCTCGTTCAGCAATGTCCAAGGCCAGCTGGATGGCTTTCACCTCTGCAAACTGACTCGATTCACCCTCTCCTTCAGCAGTTTCTGCAACTTGTCCCAGGGGACTCCACACAGCTGCCTTCCATCTCTGATGCTTTCCCACAATAGGGCAGGACCCATCAGTAAACAAGGCATATTGCTTTTCACTCTCTGACAGTTCATTATATGGTGGGGCCTCTTCAGCACGCGTCACCTCCTCTTCTGGTGACATCCCAAAATCTTTGCCCTCTGGCCAGTCCATGATGACTTCTAGAATTCCTGGACGACTGGGATTTCCTATTCGAGCTCGTTGTGTAATTAGTGTGGCCCACTTACTCCATGTAGCATCAGTTGCATGATGTGTAGAGGAGACCCTGCCTTTGAACATCCAGCCCAGCACAGGCAACCGGGGTGCCAGGAGGAGCTGCGCTTCAGTTCCGACCACTTCTGAGGCAGCTCGAACCCCTTCATAGGCTGCCAGTATGTCTTTTTCAGTGGGAGTATAACTGGCCTCGGATCCTTTATATCCCCGACTCCAAAAGCCAAGGGGTCGACCTCGAGTCTCCCCTGGAGCTTTCTGCCAGAGGCTCCAGGTAGGACCATTCTCCCCAGCTGCGGTATAGAGCACATTTTTCACATCTGGCCCGGCCCGGACTGGTCCAAGGGCTACTGCATGAACTAATTCTCGTTTAATTTGTTCAAAGGCTTGTTGTTGCTCAGGGCCCCATTTGAAATCATTCTTCTTCTGAATCACGTGATAGAGAGGGCTTGCAATCAGACTGTAATTTGGGATGTGCATTCTCCAGAACCCCACAACACCTAAGAAAGATTGTGTTTCTTTCTTGTTAGTTGGTGGAGACATTGCTGTTATCTTGTTGATCACGTCTGTAGGGATCTGGCGGCGTCCATCTTGCCATTTTATTCCCAAAAATTGAATCTCCTGTGCAGGTCCCTTGACCTTATTCCGTTTTATGGCAAAACCGGCCTTCAGCAGGATTTGGATTATCTTCCTCCCTTTCTCAAAAACTTCTTCCGCTGTGTCACCCCACACGATGATGTCATCAATGTATTGCAGGTGTTCTGGAGCTTGCCCCTGTTCCAGTGCAGTCTGGATCAATCCATGGCAGATGGTAGGGCTGTGTTTCCACCCCTGGGGCAGTCGGTTCCAAGTGTACTGGCCACCCCTCCAAGTGAAAGCAAACTGTGGCCTGCATTCTGCTGCCAAAGGGATTGAGAAAAATGCATTGGCAATGTCAGTTGTGGCATACCACTTGGCTGCCTTTGACTCTAGTTCATATTGAAGTTCTAACATGTCCGGTACGGCAGCACTCAATGGTGGTGTGACTTCGTTCAGGCCACGATAGTCTACTGTTAATCTCCACTCTCCATTAGACTTTTGCACTGGCCATATGGGGCTATTAAAGGGTGAGCGGGTCCTGCTGATCACTCCTTGGCTCTCCAGTCTGCGGATCAGCTTATGGATGGGAATCAAGGAGTCTCGGTTGGTGCGATATTGCCGCCGGTGCACTGTTGTGGTCGCAATTGGCACTTGTTGTTCTTCGACCTTCAGCAACCCCACAACAGAAGGATCCTCCGAGAGACCGGGTAAGGTGGACAGCTGCTTAATTTCCTCTGTCTCCAAGGCAGCGATACCAAAAGCCCATCTATACCCTTTTGGGTCTTTGAAATACCCTCTCCTGAGATAGTCTATTGTTGCTGCGTTGCTTCAGCCAAGACTTGCAGAACTAAGCCAACCCCTGGCTTAGGGCTAGAGATCACAGACACCAATATGGAGGATGACCAAATAGCGTTTTATTAAACAACAGCAGGCATTATATGCCTTTCGGCCACACGGAAGTACCTGTGCTGACCCAATCAGAAGGCAGGTTAACAATTTTTACCTTTTATGGTATTGCCGAGCCTTGCCCCACAATTCCCCTCTCCATGCTATGGGGCTTGTAAAAGTATCCGGGGAGGGGCTCTCTCTTTCCGTACATCGTGATATCTTCCGGCTGCCAGACCTTAACTACCTACATATCCCCCTCCCTATGCACAAATAAGGTGATTAAGATAAAACAATCCTAAAAATACATATCATAAAACTTGGGTGCAAACCTAGTAAATGTGTGCTGTTTCTTCGTTATTTTTTACAGCAATCTAGAAATATACATCATAAGTTTAGATAGAGAATATAAGGCACGCTAAACAAGATAACTGGGGGACAACCGAGAGTAGTGGTGTATAACTAGGGATAGCTAAAGGGAATTTTAAACGGAAACAGTCTTAGAGCAATCGCTAATGTGCTATTAACATAATGCTAACACTCTCTAGTCGGCTTTTAACAAATGAAACGAGCTTGACAGGGTCCAAAAATCACTGCTATCACAATCATTGTGATTGGTCCCATTAGGGTAGACATCAGGGTGGTCAGCCATGGTGAATGGTTAAACCATGACGTGAACCAACCTTGCTGTGCCTCTCGTTCCCTCTTTCTTTTTTCCAAACCTTTCCGCAATTTAGCCATAGTGTCTCTTACTATTCCAGTGTGGTCTGCATATACACAACACTCTTCCTCTAGTGCAGCGCACACTCCCCCTTGCTGTAGAAACATCAGGTCTGATCCTCTTACTTGTCATCTTCATTCGTCACTGAGACGTACGGGTTGCGAGGGCGTCCGACAATCCAGTCCTGCGGACAAGAACTCACAATTTTCATTAGTTTTATTCTGATTGCATGATTATCAGTTATCTGTCTCCTTTAATTCCGCCCTAATACATCTGCTAGGCACCCATCTCAGCAATCCCTCCTTTTCTACTGCTGCATACCCTCTTCCAATTGTATGCAGCCTCCACCCGGATTCCCACTGTAGTTCCCCTGGAAATTTAACACGCACCTGGGGAAAGGTAGCTACTTGTTGTTTTAGATACTGTTTTTCCATTGGCGAGTACTGTTCGTGTCCTCTAACATAGTGATTTAAAGCTAACAGGGCTCGACTTAAAATATTAGTTTGTTGGCTTGCAGGTCGAGATACCACGCCTCCTTCCAAAGAAGGAATAGCGGGCCAGTTAGCACCGCCCTTGCCAGCTGCCTAGCGTCGGCAGGGGCTAGTGGCTGGACGTGGGCGGAGTCGAGCAGCATAGCTGTGGTTTTGCTCGACAAACCTTCCTCTTTTACTGCCTTGTGAAGGGCCTGAACCAACTTAGCGTCTAGGGGCGTCCACATAGCTCCTCCTTGTGGCCCAACCTGAACAGGGAACACCTGTGGAGGCGTGGCCGCGGGTAGGGCTTCTAGGGTTACGCCACTTAGCACACAGTCCCTCGCAATCAAGTTCCAATTTGGCTGCGCCACAGGGGGCGGGGTTTCGCCCAGCTGCTGCAAGGCGCGTCTCTGTTTCTTTGTCTGTGCCTGCAGCATACCCATTGCTCTGGCAAGTTCCTCTATAAGCTCCCCCGGGGTTTTATGCCTCTTTTCCCCGGCACCCGAGCCCTGAGGAGGTCCAACGCCTCTCATCGTAGCTTCCTCATTTTCTGACTCAGAGTCAGAACGTATTTCACGCCCACCTCCCCGCCATTCCCGCCACGCCGTTTGTTCCTTTGGGGTACTGCGTTCCTTCTTCCGCGCCCCAAAGGGTCCTACGTCACCACCACCCACACGTCTCAATCCCAGGTCTAACAATTCATCATCGTCTGGATGCCTCAGTACCATGCCTGGGAGCGCATCTAGGGGATCAAGATTCTGATTTTTTGGTTCATTCGGTCCAGACTCGCCGCCCCTAACTGCGGCGTCCCCTTTAAGATACTCCTTGTTAAGACGGGCTACAGACTTGCCGCCCCTGTCTGCAGCGTCCCCTTTAAGACATTCCTCGTTAAGATGGGCCACAACATCCTCTAACTCCCCCCACGGATATGCTGGTGGCGCGGGGGGCTCCGTCCGCGCGGCCCCTCCCTGCGCACCGGTCGCAGGGGGCTCCTTTTCAGGCTCAGTAACAGGAAATGCCTGCGTCTCAGGCTGCTCCTCCATAGATTTGTCCTCCACCCCGTCCTCCCCACCAGGCTCGCCAGTCTGCACTGCCGTTGTCGTAGTGGGAGGCGCAGTTTCAAGCGCGGCTCCCCGTAAGTATAACTGCGCCGCCCCCCATGCCTCCCGATCTTGCCGAGCCAATTGCAATAAGGCCAACAACTTTCCCAGAGTGACGAGGGCTTCTGGCTTTCCCGCCAGTGCCTGCTCAATCAGTGTCTGCTTAAGTTGTGGCCAATTTTTTTAAATAAATATCTGAGCAGGGTGACCAAGCACCCCACTGTGAATCAAAGATTCCAGGCACGCCTTAATGCTGCCAAATTTGATACAAATCTTAAAGTCCTTTGCCAACGTTTTCAGTACCTTAATCGTTACATCCATGCTCGCGAGCTACACCTCTGCCCTCCGAACGAATCACGTCGGGCTCACCACTTGTTGCTGCGTTGCTTCAGCCAAGACTTGCAGAACTAAGCCAACCCCTGGCTTAGGGCTAGAGATCACAGACACCAATATGGAGGATGACCAAATAGCGTTTTATTAAACAACAGCAGGCATTATATGCCTTTCGGCCACACGGAAGTACCTGTGCTGACCCAATCAGAAGGCAGGTTAACAATTTTTACCTTTTATGGTATTGCCGAGCCTTGCCCCACAATTCCCCTCTCCATGCTATGGGGCTTGTAAAAGTATCCGGGGAGGGGCTCTCTCTTTCTGTACATCGCGATATCTTCCGGCCGCCAGACCTTAACTACCTACAGTCTATGCCAAGGATGCATGGAGCCCCTGGACCAGTCACAATGGGGTGCTTTTGCCACTTCCTCCCAGTCAGGCTGATTTCAGCTTCCAGCATAGTTAACGCTTGGGATCCTCCTGTCACTCCAGAAATATAAATGGGTTTCACCCCTTGATACCTTGATGGCATCAGAGTACACTGTGCACCGGTATCTACTAGAGCCTTATACTTCTGTGGGACTGATGTGCCAGGCCATCTGATCCACACAGTCCACTAAACCCGATTATCCCTCTCCTCCACCTGGCTGGAGGCAGGGCCCCTCTAATAGTGATCACAAAATTCTCCACTTCTGTCTTGTAGAAAGGGATTAGTATTCCTTATCACAGGAGCTGGAGTAAAATCAGCTCTTTCGCTCCATCTGGGAAACTGCTCGCCAGAGACTGGAGCAGCAGCTTTCCTAGGAGGATCATCCTTGACCATTGTTCTCCTCTTCAGTTCACGCACCCGTTGCTCCAGAGCTGAAGTAGGTTTTCCATCCCACTTTCTCATGTCTTCTCCGTGATCCCGCAGGTAAAACCATAGGGTGGCCCGTGGCGTGTACCTCCTATATTTTCTTTCTCGAGCAGTAGGGCGCCTTCCGTTAATAGCTGAGACATGGGTTGGTACGCGTGGGGAGCTGGATAGATTGGATAAATCGTCTCTCAATTGTTTGAACTCCTGGGACAGTTTTTCCACAGCTGAAATGATGGAAGGGGTGAGATTGTCTTCGAACTCTCGGACTTGACGAATCAGGCAATCCACTGTTGGTGATATTCCGTCATTCCAGGTCATTGATGCCAATGTGTGGGCATATGATGATGGTGCACTCCGTGTAAGTTTCCGCCACATGGGTCGTGTACATTCGACTTCATCTGGATCTACGGATGTGTTCCTGGCATCCGGCCTATGATAGATCATCTCTAGAATGGCTGATTCCCTCAGGGACTGGATGCCTTTCTCTATCGTGGTCCAGTTGGCTGAGCGACTCGTAATATCATCTTTGTAGGGAAACCTTTCCTTCACAGCTGCCAGGAGCCGCCTCCAAAGACTGAGGGCTCGCTTCTCTCTTGCAATCGCTTTGTCAATTCCTCCTTCCTTAGCAAGCGATCCCAGCTGCTTGGCTTCCCTACCTTCTAGTTCGTGACCGTCGGCCCCATTGTCCCAGCACCGGAGCAACCAGGTGACAATGTGCTCCCCTGGAAGACGGGTGAAATCTTTTCGCATATTCCGCAGTTCGGTTGAGGTCCGGGGTCGAGAAGTGACCTCTTCTTCTTCTTCCTCTTCCTCTGACCCACGTAGTAGTAACTCTTATTCAGATGCTGTTGCATGTAGTAATGGCATTGGGTTTTCATCTTTCTTCACTTCGCGGGTTGCTCTTTGTGCCTCTCGTCTGCTTTTGCTTACAGGGGCAACAGACATTGTCACAAACTGGCCATTTGGTTTAGCTGCAGTGTTTGTCACTGTGGTTGGAGTGGCTGCAGTGTCTGCCACTAGGATTGGAGTGGTTGCAATGTCTATTGCTGGGGTTGGTGCAGCTGTTGTGCTTGGGAGTTGAGTAACACCAACAGCTGCATTGTCTGTTGCTGTCGGGGTTTGAATAGCTACTGTGCATGTCACTGGGGTTGGTGTAGCTGCGGTGCTTGGAGTAGCTATATTGCCTGTTGCTGTCGGGGTTTGAGTAGCTACTGTGCTTGTCACTGGGGTTGGTGTAGCTGCGGTGCTTGGAGTAGCTATATTGTCTGTTGCTATCGGGGTTTGAGTAGCTACTGTGCTTGTCACTGGGGTTGGTGTGGCTGCGGTGCTTGGAGTAGCCACATTGTCTGTTGCTGTCGGGGTTTGAGTAGCTGTTGTGCTTGTCACTGGGGTTGGTGTAGCTGCTGTACTTGGAGTAGTTGCGTTGTCTGTTGTGGTCAGGGTTTGAGTAGCTGTTGTGCTTGTCACTGGGGTTGATGTAGCTGCTGTACTTGGAGTAGCTGTGTTGTCTGTTGTGGTCAGGGTCTGAATAGCTGCTGTGCTTGTAGTTGGCATAGCTGCGTTGTCTGTTGCTTTGCCATCAGATCCAGAGACATCTTTTTCCCTTTGAAGGTGCTGGATCGTGTTGAGCAGGGCTCTGTAGGCATAGGCCAAGCCCCAGCACGTTGCAATGAGTTGTCCCTCTCTGGTATAACCAGGACGACAGCACACCTCGTTTAAGTGTTTTACTAGTTTTTCTGGATGTTGCACTTGTTCAGTGGTGAAGTTCCAAAGCACTGGAGGGGCCCACTGGCCTAGATATTTGCCCATACTATCCCACACACCCTGCCACTCATAACTGTCCAGCCTCAGGGAGAATCTCCTGGTGGTCCTCCTATATCATCGTCTAACCCTAGACCAGATTCGAACCTGATATTGCTGAATTTTTGAGATTAAATGAAATAGGATGTTCCTACGACGGGATGGCCGTGGGTAAAACACACTCCGTATGTTTGCCAACATGCTGATCCCCAGCACAATCAGCAGGCAGGTTTCAAGGGTACTCAAAGGCCATCTAAAACCTTCAGAACTCTCAATTGCTGTTGCAAATAGGCTGGTGGGGGAACGGGGGGTGAAAGAGAATGCTTCCTTCGTAAGTTTACCCCCCGAGGAGAAAAAAAAAGATATGCAATTGCTAAAATATTTCATTATATACCTCCCAATGTATAGAGGTGATGGCCACGCTGGAAGCACAAACCAGACCAGTTTCATGATCAATGAGTCTATTGTATTACAAGTCATTACCATGAAGTACAGTGAAACAAGAACCTTAGCCCAGGCCCCCCAGCCGATAAACACTAAAACAGCAAATAGTGGCTGTAAGTAAGGTACAACATGCTGAAACTCTGAGATCAAGCGCAACAAGTCTGAGAGCCAAATAATCACCATTGTGACGAGTAGTAACAATGAATGCTTATCACAAATATGATTAAACACACTCTGGTCAGATCTGTCGTTATCTCAACCTTTCGGGCCCCACGTTGGGCGCCAAAAAGAACTGTCGTGGTTTGAGCCCAGCCGGTAACTCAGAACCACACAGCCACTCGCTCACTCCCCCCCCTTCCTCCCCCCGCTCCCGGAGGGATGGGGAGGAGAATCGGAAGAATGTAACTCCCACGGGTTGAGATAAGAGCAGTCCCACAACTAAGGTATAATACAAGCCACTACTGCTACCACCAATGATAATAATGATTAGTGAAATAACAAGGGGAGAGGATACAATTGCTCACCACCCGCCGACCGATACCCAGCCCGACCCGAGCAGTGATCTGGGCCTTCCGGGTAACTCCCCCCGGTTTATATACTGGCATGACGTGCTGTGGTATGGAATACCCCTTTGGCTAGTTTGGGTCAGGTGTCCTGTCTCTGCTTCCTCCCGGCTTCCCCTCCTCCCTGGCAAAGCATGAGACTGAGAAAGTCCTTGGTTGGAATAAACATTACTTAGCAACAACTAAAAACATCGGTGTTATCAGCGTTGTTCCCAGGCTGAAAGTTAAAAAAAACACAGCACTGCACCAGCTACTAAGAAGGAGAAAAATGACTGCTATAGCTGAACCCAGGACACTGTTACAGCTGAACCCAGGACAGTGGAAAACAAGGAGTGAAGAGAAAAATATTCATATAATGGGAAATTAACTCCAGAAAATCTTACAATATGGTAATTGCTAACCAAGTGACCATGTACTTACTTTCTGAGATAATTTTTTGCAACCACACGCAAAGCAAAGAAGAATGCTTTTAGCCTGCTCTGGTGCACTGTAAACCTCAACAAGGATTCTTTCAGCAAACAAATTTCAATTCACCATTGCCATGAAATAGAGTGTGTCCAAAGGCAGCAACAGCAGCTTAGCTGAAAATGGGAACATGGGAAAACACCATGACCTGGTCGCATGCAACTGCAAGCCCACTTCCTTAAGGGGATTTGCTATGAAGCAAAGGGAAAAATATTTCAAATCTTCCTGATATTAAGACAGGACTTCATAAAGGAAAATATGTTCCCTTACCCAAACCCAACAAACACATATTCTACTTTATATCTAATTGGTGACAACAGCCTAAGCTGAAAACACAGTATGTAATTCATATACACAAATTCTGATAAGAAAATCTTGTTATTATTATATTATCTCCATATTCCTTTGTTTCACAATGGTAAATTTACTGCTGCTAAAGGAGGCTGCATGTAAACCATAATATTTTCACAGAGTTCAGAAACAAATTCAATCTCAGCCTTTATTATCTTACATCTCTGCAATGAGCAAACTCATCCATAGACTTCTGAATCCTGCTTCCTAATAAGAGATTAGGTATCCTAACGATCCTCACATGCAGCAAGAAATTGTTTTAATTTCTTTATGCACAGTTCTCCAGCTTTCACAATCATCCAACAAAAACAAACAAAAATTTCCATCTGATATAACTAAACTCTCCATAAATCCACCCCTACAATTGCCTTAATGTAGAGATAAAGAAATAATTGCATTGCACTTTATGATCACAGATCCAGAGATTACAATGAACTCAATGAATAAACAAGATGTGGTTTGCTAAACACTGCAAGCCAAATTCCTCTTCTGTTTAAGGCATTGCCAGGGATATCGTCTATCAAGATACATTAACAGGAAAGAGGAAGTAATCAATCTTATAACAGAAGAAGAAACCATTACCAAAAACATACTGCCATGGCTGTCATTGGTTAAAAACACTGCCAATATAATAAAGCAAAATTGGGCTGATGCTACTTGCAAATAAAGCAGAAGTGCTGGGAGGCAATGGGCAAGAACACTGAGTCACAAATTCAGTGACACTACTCAGAAAGCAACCCTAAAACTCAAAATTAAAACCATATAGCTGAAACTTAAATGCAATATTAATTTCATTTTTTAATTGTTAAAATACAGCTCTTTTCATTTAGTTTCTGCTCCTGCAAGGAGTCCTTAATGAGCAAGGCCAAGGGAAACACAACTGCACAGCTTTGCACAAGGCTGCAGGATGGAAATGCCACACAGAAATCCTCCAAATGCACTGCAAAAATCAAGGTTTCTTTTACTGCTGACTAGAAGAGTATGAAGTGTACTTAGCACCTTGTCCATACCAGAGGTCTGCACCTGGAATTAGACTCAACTTTATCCCAACTCAGTTGCACACTACTTCAAAGCACCTCTTAGAGATTATTGCAGAATATCACAGTAAGTTTCTTTCCTGCATAAAAAATAAGCTATATTTCATTTTCCTCTCCTTTACATAATCGGTAACATTTTTCTTCAGCAATTACATTTCTATGTAAATTAATTTCTTTAGAAATTAGAAGCTAGACAGCCTCTGCAACCTAGAGATTTATATTTAAAATATTTGACAGAATTGGGACAAAGCAAGAAATCACATTTCCTCTAACTTTCAGGCCTTCAAGTCAAAGGTCTTCAAAAGCTTCTCTATTTTTCTCATATTTTTCATTTATGAAACATCTTTCAAAATGACAGTTGGACAATTCTACTTTCTGAAAATTACACTTCCAGCATAACATTACAGCTATGGACAAGTATAAAGATGGAGCCAAATCTTGCCTTTAGTTTAGGAAGGATATCATCTCTCATCAGCATTGCTCGAGAAAACAGTAGCCTCAAGTGACCTCATCACTGTCCTGGGTTCAGCTGTAACAGTTATTTTTCTCCTTCCTAGTAGCTGGTGCAGAGCTGTGTTTTGGTTTTAGTCTGAGAACAATGCTGATAACACACTGATGGTTTAGTTGTTGCTAAGTAATGCTTACCCCGATCAAGGACTTTTCACTCTCTCATGCTCTGCCACGGAGGAGGGGCACAAGAAGCTGGAAGGAAGCAGAGACAGGACACCTGACCCAAACTAGCCAAAGGGGTATCCCATACCACAGCACATCATGCTCAGTATATAAACTGGGGGGAGTTACTCGAAAGGGCAGATGGCTGATTGGGTCGGGCTGGGTATCGGTCGGCGGGTGGTAAGCAATTGTAGTGTGCATCACTTGTGTTTCTGGGGGTTTTATTTTCCATTCCCTTTTTAGTTTTATATTCTCTCCCCTTGTTATTTCCCTTACCATTATTATTAGTAGCAGTAGTTTTATATTATACTTTAGTTATTGGACTGTTCTTATCTCAATATGTGGGATTTACATTCTTTCAATTCTCCTCCCCATCCAGCCCGGAGTGGGGGGGGAAAGGGGGGAGTGAGCGAGCGGCTGTGTGGTTCTGAGTTACTGGCTGTGCTTAAACCACAATAGCCCTTTGTGGCGCCCAACGTGGGGACTGAACGCACGAAGGGTTGAGATAATGACAGATCTGACCAGAGTGTGTATAATCGTATTTGTGATAAGCATTCATTGTTTCGGATTAATAGTCACTCGTCACAATGTTGATTTATTTCCTCTCGGAGTAGTTGCACTTGGTCTCAGAGTTTCGTTATGTCATACCTTACTTGCAGACAGATTTTGCTGGTTTAGTCTTTGTTGTGGTTTAAGCCCAGCTGGTAACTCGGAACCACGCAGCCACTCGCTCACTCCCCCCCTTCTTCTTCCCCCCACTCCCGGAGGGATGGGGAGGAGAATCAAAAGAATGTAACTCCCACGGGTTGAGATAAGAACAGTCCAGTAACTAAGGTATAATACAAAACCACTACTGCTACCACCAATGATAATAATGATTAGTGAAATAACAAGGGGAGAGGATACAATTGCTCACCACCCGCCGACCGATACCCAGCCCGACCCAATCAGCCTTCTGCCCTTCCGGGTAACTCCCCCCAGTTTATATACTGAGCATGATGTGCTGTGGTATGGGATACCCCTTTGGCTAGTTTGGGTCAGGTGTCCTGTCTCTGTTTCCTCCCGGCTTCCCCTCCTCCCTGGCAGAGCATGAGACTGAGAAAGTCCTTGGTCGGAGTAAACATTACTTAGCAACAACTAAAAACATCGGTGTTATCAGCGTTGTTCCCAGGCTGAAAGTTAAAAAACACAGCACCGCACCAGCTACTAAAAAAGAGAAAAAATGACTGCTATAGCTGAACCCAGGACAGTCTTTATCGGCTTTGAGGCCTGGGATAAGGTTCTTGTTTTGCTGTACTTCATGGTAACGACTTGTAATACAATAGACTCATTGATCATGAAACTGGTCTGGTATGTGTTCTCAGCGTGGCCATCACCTCTATACTTTGGGAGGCATATAATGGAAATTTTTAACAACTACACATCTTTTTTTTTCCCCTTGGAGGGTCAACCTATGACGGAGACATTCCCTCACACCCTCCGCTCCCCCACCAGGCTATTTACAGCAGCATTTGAGAATACTGAAGGTTTTGACTATCCTTTGGATATCCTTGAAACCTGCCTGCTTCTTTCGATGAAAATCAGCATGTTGCTGGAAATACTGCATGTGCTTTACTCATGGCCATACCACCCTGACAATGCCCTATTTTGTCTGATCTCTAAAGTTAAGCAGGGTCGAGCTTGGGTCTTGTCTAAGGTTAAACAATTTTAGAGGACCACCAAGAGATCTTCCCCGAGGCTTGACAGTCATGAGTGTCGGGGTGTGTGGGATAGTATAGGCAAGTATCTAGGCCAGTGGGCCCCTCCAGTGCTTTGGAACTTCACTCCTGAACAAATGCGAAATCCAGAAAAAAATAGTAAAACACTTAGACAAGGTGTGCTGTCATCGTGGCAATACCAGAGAGGGACAACTCATTGCAACGTGCTGGGGTTTGGCCTACACCTACAGAGCGAGTTCATGCAGTAGCCCTTGGACCAGTCCGGACTGGGCAAGATGTGAAAAATGAGATCTGCACCACAGCGGGGGAGAATGCTCCTCCCTGAACCCTCTGGCAGAAAGCTCCAGGGGAGACTTGAGGTTGACCCCTCAGCTTTTGGAGTCGGGGATATAAAGGATCCAAGGCCAGCTACACTCCCACTGAAAAAGAGATACTGGCGGCCTATGAAGGGGTTCGAGTTGCTTCAGAAGTGACTGGCACTGAAGCACAGCTCCTCCTGGCACCCTGGTTGCCTGTGCTGGGCTGGATGTTCAAAGGCAGGGTCTCCTCTACACATCATGCAACTGATGCTACATGGAGTAAGTGGGCCGCACTAATTACACAACGAGCTCGAATAGGAAATCCCAGTCGTCCAGGAATCCTAGAAGTCATCATGGACTGGCCAGAGGGCAAAGATCTTGGAGTGTCACCAGAGGAGGAGGTGATGCATGCTGAAGAGGCCCCACCATATCATCAACTGTCAGAAAGCGAGAAGCAATATGCCTTGTTTACTGATGGGTCCTGCTGTATTGTGGGAAAGCATTGGAGATGGAAGGCAGCTGTATGGAGTCCCCTATGACAAGTTGAAGAAACTGCTGAAGGAGAGGGTGAATCGAGTCAGTTTGCAGAGGCAAAAGCCATCCAGCTGGCCTTGGACATTGCTGAACAGGAAAAATGTCCAGTACTTTCTCTCTATACTGACTCACTGTCGTGGTTTAAGCTGGCTCCTTGTGCCCCTCCTCACTGGCAGAGCATGAGACTGAAAAGTCCTTGATCTTTAAGGTCCTTTCCATCCCTAACTATTCTATGATTCTATGATTCTATGATCGGGGTAGGCATTACTTAGAAACAACTAAAAACATTGGTTTGTTCTCAGACTAAAGTCGAAAACACAGCACTGCACCAGCTGCTAAGAAGGAGGAAAATAACTGTTACAGCTGAACCCAGGACACTCATGGATGGTGGCAAATGCCCTGTGGGGGTGGTTGCAGCAATGGAAGCACAGTAATTGGCAATGTCGGGGTAAACCCATCTGGGCTGCTGCACTGTGACAAGATATCGCTGCCCAGGTGCAGAACCTGGTGGTGAAGGTACACCAAGTAGATGCTCATGTACCCAGGAGTCGGGCCACTGAGGAACACCAGAACAACCAACAGGTGGATCAAGCTGCTAAAAATGAAGTGGCTCAGATGGATTTAGTTTGGCAACATAAGGGTGAAATATTTTTAGCCCAGTAGGCCCATGAAACCTCTGACAATCAAGGCAGAGATGCAACATATAGATGGGCCTGTGATCGAGGGGTGGACCTGACAATGGACACTATTGCCCAGGTTATTCATGAATGTGAAACATGTGCTTCAATTAAACAAGCCAAGGGGTTATAGCTTCTCTGTTATGGGGGACGATGGCTGAAGTACAAATACGGGGAGGCCTGGCAGATTATCACACTCCCACCGACCCACCAAGGCAAGTGCCATGTGCTTACCATGGTGGAGACAACCACTGGATGGCTGGAAACATATGCTATGCCCCACGCCACTGCCTGGAACACTATCCTGGGCCTTGAGAAACAAGTCTTGTGGCGACACGGCATCCCAGAGAGAATTGAGTCAGAAAACGGGACTCATTTCCAGAATAACCTCATAGACACTTGAGCCAAAGAGCACAGCATCATAGAATCATAGAATCATAGAAGAGCTAGGGTTGGAAAGGATCTTAAGATCATCTAGTTCCAACCCCACTGCCATGGGCAGGGACACCACACGCTAAAGTATGTCGCCCAAGACTCCATCCAACCTGGCCTTGAACACTGACAGGGATGGAGCATTCACAACTTCCTTGGGCAACCTGTTCCAGTGCCTCACCACCCTCGCAGTAAAGAAATACTTCTTCATATCTAACCTAAACTTCCCCTGTTTAAGTTTGAACCTGTTACCCCTTGTCCTATCACTACAGTACCTAATGAAGAGCCCCTCTCCAGCATCCTTCTCTTTTCCAGGCTGAACAACCCCAACTTTCTCAGCCTGTCTCAATACGGGAGGTGCTCGATCCCCCTTATCATCCTTGTGGCCCTCCTCTGGACTTGGTCCAACAGCTCCATGTCCTTCTTATGTTGAGGATACCTGAACTGTGGTAATATCACATCCCCTATCATGCACCAGCCTCTGGGAAAATCAAACAGTACAATGGGCTGTTAAAAACTACACTGAGAGCAATGGGTGGTGGGACTTTCAAGCATTGGGATACACATTTAGCAAAAGCCACCTGGTTGGTCAACATGAGGGGATCTGCCAACAGGGCTGGCCCAGCCCAATCAGAACTTTTACATTCTGTAGAGGAGGATAAAGTTCCTATGGTGCACATAAAGAATTTGCTGGGGATGACAGTCTGGGTTATTCCTGCTTCAGGTAAAGGCAAACCCACTCATTGGATTGCTTTCACTCAGGGACCTGGATATACTTGGTGGGTAATGCGGGAAGATGGGGAAGTCTGGCATGTACCTCAAGGGGATTTAATTTTGGGGGAAAACAGCCAATGAACTCAATTATATACTGTTGCCTGCTATATAACACTTTTATAGCCCATCAGCTAGATGCCCATCTCTGCCACTCCTGGCTTTGAAAAGAAGATATGTGCCATGATGATCATCAGCAGAGAATAGTCATGGGAAAAGCCAGTAGCTGCAGCGGGAGTCTCCCAGAACTGTCCTCAGGTCACCGTTGACTGACCCTGACCAATCATCACCCCAACAAAGAATGAACCTTGATGAAACCAGACGAGCTCAGCAGTGACCAGATGAGTTCAGCGGTGTTGTGAGCAGGCAACAATCTAACACTACACACCATCTCTCCTGCCCTGAAAGACTCTTACAAGAGATGGAGCCTGACATGGACTGAATGAACTCAGTAAACCTCATAGAGATGATCCATGGACTAAGGAATATCTGTCTCTCTGTGTGTGTGTATGTATATATATATATATGAGACAAAAAGCAATGGTATATTGAAAAATGTGGGTTCTGAGCATGACGTGAATGGTATGGAATGAGGGGTGGATACTGTCCTGGGTTCAGATGTAACAGTTATTTTTCTCCTTCCTAGTAGCTGGTGCAGTGCTGGGTTTCAACTTTAGTTTGAGAACAATGATGATAACACTCCAGTATTTTAGTTGTTGTCAAGTAATGCTTACTCCGATCAAGGACTTTCTCATTCTCATGCTCTGCCAGTTACGAGGGGCACGGGAAGCTGGGAGGAAGCAGAGACAGGACACCTGACCCAAAGTAGCCAAAGGGGTATTCCATACCACAGCATGTTATGCCCAGTATATAAACTGGGGGGAGTTACCCGGAAGGCACAGATCGCTGCTCGTCTCGGGCTGGGTATTGGTCGGTGGGTGGTGAGGAATTGTATTGTGCATCACTTGTTTATTGTTTTCCTTTCCCCTTTTAGTTTCATGTTGTCTCCCCTTGTTATTTCCCTTATCATTATTATTATTGGTTGTAGCAGTAGTGGTTTTGTATTATACCTTAGTTACTGGACTCTTCTTATCTCAACCCGTGGGATTTACATTCTTTCGATTCTCCTCCCCATCCCTCTGGGAGCAGGGGAAGAAGAAGAGGGGAATGAGCAAGCGGCTGCTTGGTTCTGACTTACCGGCTGGGCTTAAACCATGACAATCACCATATTGAATTTCCACCTTATTGGGTGGGATTTTACAACTGTAACAGAGTCTGTCCCATTACATAATGTGGTTGTCTTCAAGAAAATCATTATCTCCATAATTTACAGGTGATGTCAGAGCACAAAGAATAGTTCAGTCACTTGTGAATTACAGCAAGCCATCATCGCTAAAGATGATTAATATACTAAATGCAAAAAATGGTATGCTCTTTATACAGCCCCAGTGTTAATAGAAGGTTGTCAGTCAAAATGTGGGTCACAATAATTAAAATAAATGTTTTGAAATATTTTTTTCAGCATTTGTTGATATATAACTATTCAGTGGGATAATAACTACAAGAGCAGGGAAGAAACTGGCTATCATCATTGAAAATCTAATCATTTAAGAATTGCCAACTTCATAAATTATTTACCATGTAGGACATCTACATACCATACAGTCCATAGAGCAGATCTGACCAAACACACAACACATTCACGAGACTCTTGTTTCAGTCACTGATTGATAGGACCAGGCATCCTGAAGATCTGAGGAGAAGTTGATCTTTTTGGCTTCTAGGTACACCCTGTCAGAGCAAGCAGATCAGAACAGCAAGTTTCAAGGAAGTTAGTAAGAATGCTAAAAGCTTTGGAAAATTCAAGGATCCAGCTTTTTCTTTTTTTTTTTTGTAAGTAGAAAAGAGAGGATCAGAAGAGGCTGTGAGACAAATCATCTTAATGTAAAAGGCTCTTACTAAGAGCAAGTTTGATGAATTATTCTCTGTGTCTGCTGGGGAGAGGACAAGACATAATTAGCTTAATTATGTGAAAAGGACTTAGATTGGGAAAAACTCTATACATCAAAAGTTAATTATAATGGAATGGGTGGCTGTCGTGGTTTAACCCCAGCCAGCGACTAAGCACTAGGCAGCCACTCACTCACTCCCCCTCACCCCCGGTGGGATGGAGAATCAGAACAAAGCTAAAACCCGCGGGTTGAGATAATAACAGTTTAATAATTAAAATAAAGTAAATAATAAAAATGATGTGGGGGGAGAGAGAGAGGCATAAAACCCAAGAGAGACAAGTAATGCACAAGACAATTGCTCACCACTTGCTGACCAATACCCAGCCCATCCCCAAGCAGCAATCGGTGGCTTTTGGCCAACTCTCCCCGTCATACTGGGCATGATGTGCTGTGATATGGAATATCCTTTTGTCTGATTCAGGTCAGCTGCCCTGTCTCTGCTCTCTCACGGCCTCTTGTGCCCCTCCTCACTGGCAGAGCATCAGAGACTGAAAAGTCCTTGATCAGGGTAAGCATTACTTAGCAACAACTAAACCATTGGTGTGTTATCAGCATTGTTCTCAGACTAAAGCCAAAACACAGCACTGCACCAGCTACTAGGAAGAAAATTAACTCTATCCCAGCCAAAACCAGGACAGAAGCTAAGAGAGGTTATGGAAACCCTATCATTATAGATTCTTTATCCCTAACCTACAGGTTAGGTAGATACCTGTCAGGCATAGTGGACATATACCTCATCCTCTCAAGAGCTGCTGTTCTTAAACTTTTTAAGCCTATAAAAACTTTTTACACATACTAGATTTCAGCTTGCCTCCAGGTCAGCCATGTGACCCTTTATAAAGCATTTTGAAATTAAGGCAGTATCAAAGAGGGATGACTTTATGGACCTCCTCTCTGGACCTTCCAGGCCCCTTTTCGCAATCTGCATGGGGGGGAGGGGGGAAATTTAAAAAATAAAAAAAATAGTAAGATCCTGTAGTAACTGATTAAGTCTACTGATGTCTTTGTCTTCCTCCTCCCTTACCCATAGTCTGGGGTTGTGCCTGTTTCTGTGGGTGGATCACAGCCTCTTCCAGCTCTGCCCAGCTCTCTGGAGTGATGGCTGCAGAAGGGCTCCAGGCTCTCTAGCCTTACATTTCCAGCAGAGGAAAGGCAACATATAAGAGAGATAGGAACCATTTCACTGAATTCCCTTTGCAACAAGCAGGAGCGGTCCCCTCAGTGACAGCCAACACTTGCACAACTTCTCTCTTTCTGTCCTGTTTGGTGACATAAGGTACTTTGTCTGGAAAAAGAAATGCCATGGAAAAAAGGAATTAATGGGATTTCCTCATGCCTTTAATGAGTGGATGAGCATTGGTTCTAAGTCAATTTAAACTGGCTGGTTTTTCTTCACAACTTTAACTTTTAATATTCCTTCTTAACTGAATACCACAGAAATGATGATGAACGAAATTGTAGCTCTGACACATCTACTGGGTGACCCAATATCAGACTACACAGGGCCAGTGATGAGTCACAGCACAACACAATGTGTATTGCCTGCATATAACTGGTGGAATTTAAAAAAGAGCTGCAGGGGCTGGATTAAATGCATGTGATATATGCTACTAAACAACCTAGCAATGTATAGAAGGGCCTTGCCAGATACACCAGTCAGTCCAAACTAATAGAAAAGGAGAGGTTTAATTTCCTTGGCATTCATAGATTTAAAAAGCAAAACAAAATAAAAACAAAACACAAAACTACAAACATAAAAATAAAATACCATGCCCTGAAGCTACCATCTAACTAGGAATTCAAAGTCAAATGTATAAACAGCCATTGATCTTGATATCCAAGTGTAGACATAGAAAAAGCATTTCAATAACAGCCCAGTGAGTAATGACATACATGGGACTGTAAAGTGATGATATACAGTGATGGTAAAATTAGAAAAAAGTGTCATATTTTTAAATTTAGTTGCTATAATCCACGTATACTGGTAAAACTGTATAAAAAAGGATTGTAGTATTTTGTCCTTAGACAAAAATGACTAAAATCTACTTTACTGATTATCCATTGTCTGAAGGAGGCCATGCTTATGATGCATGGATAAGAAAGCTCATTTAGAGCTATTTGTAAGAACCGGGATTTGCACTTGTGTCTTTGGTAATAATTATGGCCACACACCCTGACACATGTAATCTATCATCTGATTATTACTGTCCACCCACTGAATTTTAGTGATGCCAAATGCATCTCATTACCAAGGACTCTGGGACTGGAAGGCACTGTAAAAGCATAAGACAATGCTATCATAAACAGTATCAACACCAGTAGGTTATTTCATAGGTCTTGCTCCCAACCCTGGTATCTCTTATGAATTGCTTTCATTAAGTAACTCAGAAACTTGAAGTTATTTAGAAATTTGTAACTGTCAAATTAGACTTTCTGACTTTGGTACATCAACACTAGACCACCTGGAGAGCAAGCCAGAGGAGGAAGGGCAGAAACGCTCTCCAGACATCTGACAGTAACCTGCTGCACTGAAGATTAGTGGAACATCAAAACTTTTACTCTCCTCTTCTCCATGAGGAGCCTTGCAAATCAGCCCTGGCCCCAGACAGCATTCATGCTCTCCCACCTTTTTTTCATTGATATGTCAAGCATGCAGGAAGCAGGAAAATTTTGCACAAATGTACTGTACTGCAATCACTAAGGAAAATGCAGTTTTTAACCTGTGAAAATAAATGTTTTGCCTGTACTGAGCTAAAGGAACCACTTAGGAATGGCAATATAGGGATTATGTTTTCACAAATCTGGGAAAGCCCCACAGAATCAGCTTGCTGTGTGGCAGTAACTGCTGTTTTCTGTCTCTTCTCACTGTGGGATGGGGTTTGGCCACCAGACTCTGAACAAAGGCTGAGGTCTTTAGTCCAAATGCAGTCTCTAAGCCCAGTTCTTGTGACAGCAGATAACTAAGGTCCACACAAGACCTTCTGGAGATTTAACTCAATGCCAGGGAGCTATCTAAAAAGTACTATGTAGCACACTGGTCAGTTTGGACCAAGCTTTCCAATCTCTACCTGGTAGTGGTACTCTTCACTTATAAGATAAAGCAGAAGTAGTAGAAATTTATTAGAAACCAACTAGGAAATACAAACCAGGGCCATGTTGAATTCTGGTGGTCAGGGCTTCTTTTCCCTTGCTCTATCAGACTTCTCCCTCATTTTGGACTAATTAGTTAGTGTGGCTTCCCTCTAGCGCACTGGCTTTACAGCCTCCATCCCTCTTCATTATGAATTCTCCTGATCTGACCCACTAGGCACTCACAGATCCCTATTTCTTTCCCTGATGCTCAGCACTCTTTCCTTCTTAAACCAAAGTACAATCTTACATACTGAAGTACTCTAAGTAAACCAGCCTTTAATGCTACTGGATGTTTGAGATACCAGTCCAGAATAGGGGTAAAAAAAGAACAGAATAAAAGAAAGCAAAGATAATGGATAATCAAAATAGAGTGCGCAAACTGACAGAGACACACAAAATTTACCTCAGTATTAAACAGTACCCATGAGCTGGGCATTTCCTAAAGCATTACAAACATCCTCTTAAAAAGGATGAGCTACTAAAGAGAAAAATAAATATACTGAGAATAGTTCTTGTAAAACAAAGTTCTGATAAGACAAGTCCATTTTAAGTCTATTTAGCACTGCTATAACAAATAGCAGACACAAGTGCATAACTGAAATTGTCATCCTTATTCACAAGCAGTATTTTTACACATGTGATCAGTTATAGCTGAACATGACACACAACAGGAATATGAACCCAGCACTCATAGAAGATGCCTTTACAAGGGTTCTCCTTGTACCTCAGCGACAGGAGAGAAACCCTCCAGGTTCTCCTCTGATTTAAAGAGATTCAAGGAAAAATGAGAGGTACCCTTTCCCAATACAGACACCAAAGGAATCTTACTTAGCCAATTCTGCTAAATGAAAATTAACATTAATTGTGCTGCTTAAGCTCTTTTTGGGTTCAGTGGGAATCAGGAGAAGCCAACACCTACTGAGTAAGGGTCAAATGCTTGGAACAGAATTGCCGCTAAGGGATTTGCATTAGGAGCTATCTGCACATTTCTGTGTCATTTATTAAAACCCCTTTTTGTTACTATTTTAAACATACCCACAAGTGTGAATCTAGGGAAATCACTGACATTCTAGGAATGTTTCATTCTACTTGCTTTTAAATATACATAAAAATTGAGGGGGGGGGCATAGGAAAACAAATTTGCCAGTGTTTTCCTCCCATAGGCGACTGTCTTCACCTCTTGAACATCTGAATCTGTATTTTCCTGAATTAGCAATCTGTTGCTGGATTAATCTTTCTTAGCTTTACCTGGGTTGGTTCTTAGTAAAATCACTATTTCACCTATGATCTACCAAATCCTATGGAATAATTTCTCTTGTCTGTACCAGTGCTGTTACGTTGCTTGTGTCAAAGATTCAGGTTATGGTTCAGCATTTCACTCACTCCTAGAGAATTCTTTACTATCATCTTCAGTGATAAGTGGGTGCAGTTTTCATAACAAGAAAAAGCTATAGCTGAGAAAATAGATAGAATCATAGAATAGTTAGGGTTGGAAAGGACCTTAAGATCGTCTAGTTCCAACCCCCCTGCTATGGGCAGGGATGCCTCACACTAGACCATGTCACCCAAGGCTCTGTCCAACATGGCCTTGAACACTGCCAGGGATGGAGCATTTACAACTTCTTTAGGCAACCTGTTCCAGTGCCTCACCACCCTCACAGTAAAGAACTTCTTCCTTATATCTAACCTGAACTTCCCCTGTTTAAGTTTGAACCCATTACCCCTTGTCCTATCGCTACAATCCCTGATGAAGAGTCCCTCCCCAGCATCCTTGTAGTCCCCCTTCAGATACTGGAAGGCTGCTATGAGGTCTCCATGCAGCCTTCTCTTCTCCAGGCTGAACAGCCCCAACTTTCTCAGCCTGTCTTCATACGGGAGGTGCTCCAGCCCCCTTATCATCCTCATGGCCCTCTTCTGGATTGCTCCAAAAGCTCCATGTCCTTCTTATGTTGAGGACACCAGAACCATGCATAGTGTTGAACTTCATGAGGTTGTCATTGGCCCACCTCTCAAGTGTGTCAAGGTCCCTCTGGATGGCATCCCTTCCCTCCAGCATATCAACCAAACCACATAGCTTAGTGTCATCAGCAAACTTGCTGAGGGCACGCTCAATCCCACTGTCCATATCGCCAACAAAGCCATCCAGCCAATTCTTTATCTACTGAATGGTCCATCCATCAAATTGATGTCTCTCCAGTTTAGAGACAAGGATGTTGTGCGGGACAGTGTCAAACGCTTTGCACAAGTCCAGGTAGATGATGTCAACTGCTCTGACCCTATCCATCAGTTCCATAGCCCCATCATAGAAGGCCACCCAATTGGTCAGACAGGATTTCCCTTTAGTGAATCCATGTTGGCTGTCGCCAACCACCTCGTTGTTTTTCATGTGCCTTAGCAAGGTTTCCAGGAGAATCTGCTCCAAGATTTTGCCAGGCACAGAGGTGAGACTGACTGGTCTGTAGTTCCCCGGGTCTTCCACCTTCCCCTTCTTGAAAATGGGGGTTACATTTCCCTTTTTCCATTTATTGGGAATTTCACCTGACTGCCATGATTTTTCAAATATGATGGACAGTGGCTTAGAAACTTCATTCTTCAGCTCCTTCAGGACTCACAGATGGATTTCATCAGGTCCCATGGACTTGTGCACATTCAGGTTCTTAAGATGATCTTGAACCTTATCGTCTCCTACAGTGGTTCTAATATGTGTGACTTCAACCTACAGAAGGAACATCTTGACATTTAAATCCAATTACCCTTTCTCCTTCCTGATGAAAATATGATACCAACTTGTGGGAAATTCTACTAGACAAATATATCATATTCTCCAGCTCCTATGAACTTTTGGTATTACACATTGCATTCTTTATCAGTCATTTTTATAAAATAAAGGGTTACAGGTGTGTAGTAATTGATAGGTGATGCCAAGTGGTCCATAAAAATTTTGTTTGGAAAGTCTTCCTAGAATGATGATCATCTCCCACTTGAAATCATTAATTGCAAAACTGGAATTAACTCAAAGTTAAAACAGACTACTGCTCTTTCTTTGTAAGAAATTAAACTGTCAATCACTCGAAGCACCCTTAATATCATACTATTTCCCCAAGCTCTTAAATTACTGGCTGAATTTCATTTATCAGCCTGTTGTATGTGAAAAAGGATTAATTAAACTCATTCCAGTATTACAGTAAGGCTCTATTTCTCTTAGCACTAAAGAATAATTGACTCCAAATGACTTGGAAAGTGGGTAAGTAACTGTAGTTATTATTCTGATCTAAGTATTAGTTTTCTTTTGACATTTCAAAAGATTTAGTAGAGGCACTTTAGTGATAAAACAGATCATTACCCTGGCTAGAAATGTACATTTTCATTAACTGTTGCTCCTGATTTATTGTATTACGTATACTGCAATAAAGTCAGTGCATTGTATCCTGCTGTTTTGGAAAGAATTCAGAGGTAATATGAGTTCTCATACTGGAAGAGGAATTAGTAGGAAGTTTGTCTCAGAGACAGTCATGACATTGTCAGTGCTATAAAATTCAAATAAACTGATTGCCATTGTGAATGACTAATTGTGATGAAAAAAATTTTACCAACAGACACAATGAACAGCAAGAAATCACCTTTTAATTGGACAATCAGACTAGCTCAGACAAGAAATGGCAGCACCTTCCGAATAAACAAAAGGGTTGGGCATTGAGAATTGTGGATGAGATCACCAAAGCCATTTTCTAAATATAGCATCTCCTAACATCTCTCTAGAGATCAGGGCCAGACATTCAAAATTAGCAGCCCAAAATTTAGCTTCTAAGTCTGCATTTTCATTTTGGGGTAGGAAGACTGATTTCAGCAATCCTTTGACCACTGAAGACATTTTTAGAAAAGTTCTGGTAAAGCAAAACATGAAAAAAATACCTGAATTCAAAGCCTCTGAATCTTTTTTTTTTTTTTTTTTTTTTTTTTTTTTTTCAGGTTTTGCTTCTTTTCTCCTTTTACTTCTCAACTTCTCTGCAGTTTTGATTCTCAACCTCTCAATAGAAGATCACAAGAGAACTTCAAAATAGTTTTAGCAATCCAGCCTTTTGAGCAGTGATTGAAATCTTGCATTTCATTCCCCAGGATGACTTAGGACCTGGCTGTTTTGACTGAATTGTCAGCACCAGTTCTGTGCTTTTCAGGGTATTAGCATGAAGCAGTAGTTTAGACAGACTTGGCTTATTATTTCCTGCTATTCTTTTTCCAGGCTAAAATGGGCTGTTTACCTCACAGAACTTTAAATAAATGTTTCTTTCCCAAGTGCACAACGCACAAACCTGACAAGGGATTTTTATATGCCTTTGAAAGCAGAGCATTATAAAACAGATACAGTCGAATACTTGGTACTGACAAGCTCTCCAATAGATTTTGGATAAAAGGAACAGGTAGATAAATGCAAGGTAGCTTTGAATTATTATAAGGACACCTGAGGGTAAGCGGAACCAGAAAACCATTTAAATCAGTTAATTCAGTTAGTCAACTAGCAGATTAAGACTGTGAAAAGAAGTATCTTGCACAATCTTCAGCAACAAGAACACTCTTCTTCACCAAAATGTAAATATAAATGCAATGTTTATTGACAGCTGGAGAGAGTCAAGCCATTATAGAGAATAAATATATGAACGATTAGTATACTGAAGTGGATAATTAATTTATTTCCAGCTATACTTTAAAGGCCATTAATATCGGGGAGTTTTGTATTTCCTCCTTACAGGTTTGTTATGAAGTACTGCATTTTCTAGATAGCAAAACATTCTGCTACTCGATAATTAAGTTTGTTCATATTTTGTTGTACATTAAGGTAGCAGATCAATGTGGCCATTGAAGCAAAGTGATTCTTTAATTTAAAAACAAATGTGTCTGCAATTTGGGTATTGCCACTACCCTCCCTGCCTAACTTGTCACCAATTGTTTTAAACGGGCACTCAGATAAAGCCATCATGAGACAGTTTAAAAAGCTGGCTGGAGAAAATTAAAATAACTCTATCCTCGTTACTTAGTTAATTCCCCCAAAATATGGAAGCAGGCAAAAGGAGAAATAAGAATAGATTACAAAGAAAAAGTAATCAGTTAATTGGTAAAACTGCTGTAAGACAAATAAACCATAAAGCTAAGGGGTGATCATTTACACTCCATGGAAAGTTCAATACCTTAAGTAAACCTTTCAAAGGGTCCTTTAAACCCTACAAAACTCCTCTTATACAGCAAAGGGTAAGAATCTACTTGAAAGTACAAACCAGAGGATTGGATTATCACAAACTTGTACATAAGATCATGAGTTTTATATATATCTGTAGCACTTTGATGGAAATTAGGCCTAATTCTCACGAGAACAGAGAAAAAGAAAATTCACAGAAATCCCAGAGAAAACATACCAAAAATAGATTGAAAAATAACATTAGCCAAATAAAGTTGTGCTCATCATGCAGACATACAAAGCTGAATGTAAAGGTTGACACTTCAGATAAATCAGTCATCACTTAATCAGAATCTTAGTGAAAGATCATAGAATCATAGAATAGTAAGGGTTGGAAAGGACCTTAAGATCATCTAGTTCCAAACCCCCTGCCATGGGCAGGGACACCTTGCCCTAAACCACGTGGTCCAAGGCTCTGTCCAACCCGGCCTTGAACACTGCCAGGGATGGAGCATCCACAACCTCCCTGGGCAACCCATTCCAGTGCTTCACCACCCTCACTGTAAAGAACTTCTTCCTTATATCTAATCTAAACTTCCCCTGTTTAACTTTGAAGCCATTACCCCTTGTCCTACCACTACAGTCCCTAAGGAAGAGTCCCTCCCCAGCATCCTTATAGACCCCCTTCAGATACTGGAAGGCTGCTTTGAGGCCTCCATGCAGCCTTCTCTTCTCCAGGCTGAACAGCCCCAACTCTCTCAGCCTGTCTTCATACGGGAGGTGCTCCAGCCCTCTTATCATCCTCGTGGCCATCCTCTGGACTCGCTCCAACAGCTTCATGTCCTTTTTATGTTGAGGACACCAGAACTGTACACAATACTCCAAGTGAGGTCTCACGAGAGCAGAGTAGAGGGGCAGGATCACCTCCTTCGACCTGCTGGTCACGCTTCTTTTGATGCAGCCCAGGATACGGTTGGCTTTCTGGGCTGTGAGCGCACACTGCCGGCTCATGTTAAGCTTCTCATCACCCAACACCCCCAAGTCCTTCTCTGCAGGGCTGCTCTGAATCTCTTCTCTGCCCAACCTGTAGCTGTGCCTGGGATCGCCCTGACCCAGGTGTAGGACCTTACACTTGGCTTGGTTAAGCTTCATAAAGTTGGCATTGGCCCACCTCACAAGTGTGTCAAGGTCCCTCTGGATGGCATCCCTTCCCTCCAGCGTATCAACCGAACCACACAGCTTGGTGTCGTTGGCAAACTTGCTGAGGGCGCACTCAATCCCACTGTCCATGTCACCGACAAAGATGTTGAACAGGACCGGTCTCAACACCGATCCCTGAGGGACACCACTCGTTACAGGTTTCCAACTGGACATCGAGCCATTTACCACAACTGTCACCAACCACCTCGTTGTTTTTCATGTGCCTTAGCATGTTTTCCAGGAGAAACTGTTCCAAGATTTTGCCAGGCACAGAGGTGAGACTGACTGGTCTGTAGTTCCCCGGGTCTTCCACCTTCCCCTTCTTGAAAATGGGGGTTATATTACCCTTCTTCCAGTCATCGGGAACTTCACCTGACTGCCAGGATTTTTCAAGTATGATGGACAGTGGTTTAGCAACTTCATTTGCCACCTCCCTCAGGACCCGCAGATGGATTTCATCAGGTCCCATGGACTTATGCATGTTCAGGTTCTTAAGATGGTCTCGAACCCGATCCTCTCCTACAGTGGGCCGAAGGTCTTAATTTTCACAATCCCTGCATTTGCTTTCCAAGACTTTCGTGGTGTGGTCAGAGCATTTGCTAGTGAAGACTGAGGCAAAGAAGTCATTAAGAACCTCAGCCTTCTCCAAATCCATGGTAGCCAGATCTCCTGATAGCTTCTGGAGAGGGCCCACATTGTCCCTAGTCTGTCTTTTATTTGCTACGTATCTATAGAATCCTTTCCTGTTATCTTTTACATCCCTTGCCAAACTTAATTCTAGCTGGGCCTTAGCTTTCCTAACCTGGTCCCTAGCTTCCCGGGCAATGCTCCCATATTCTTCCCAGGCCGCCTGTCCTCGCTTCCACCTTCTATAAGCTTCTTTTTTCCCCTCTAAGTTTCCTCAGCAGCTCCTTGTCCATCCATGGAGGTCTCCTGGCCCTCCTGCTGCACTTTCTTCTAGTCGGGATGCAACACTCTTGAGCACGTAGCAGGTGATCCTTGAATATCGACCAGCAGTCCTGGGCCCCCCTGCCCTCTAGGACTGTATCCCATGAAACCTTACTAAGGAGGTTCCTGAAGAGGCCAAAGTCTGCTTTCTTGAAGTCCAGGGCAGTGAGCTTGCTGCACGCTCTTCTCACTGTCCTGAGGATCTCAAACTCAACCATCTCGTGATCACTAGAGCCAAGGCTGCCCTGGAGCGTCACATTTCCAACCAGTCCCTCCCTGTTGGTGAGCATGAGGTCAAGCAGGGCACCTCTCCTTGTCAGCTCCTCTATTGCTTGAAAGAGGAAGTTGTCTTCCACACAATCGAGGAACCTCCTGGATTGCTTGTGCCGGGCTGTACCGTCCCTCCAACAGATGTCAGGATGGTTGAAGTGCCCCATGAGGACAAGGGCCTGCGAGCGTGAGGCTGCTCCTATCTGTCTATAGAGCGCTTCATCCACAGAGTCCTCTTGATCAGGCAGCCTGTAACAGATCCCCACTGTAATGTCCCCCGTTGCTGTTTTCCCTTTGATCCTGACCCACAAACACTCTGTTACCTCATCACCCATCCCCAGACAGAGTTCCATACTCTCTAGCCTATCACTGACATAGATAGCAACGCCCCCTCCCCGTCTGCCTGGCCTGTCTTTTCTAAACAGCCTGTAACCTTCCATTCTGACACTCCAGTCATAGGAGCCATCCCACCACGTTTCTGTGATACCAATGACATCATATTCCCGTAGCCTTGCACACATCTCTAATTCCTCTTGCTTGTTCCCCATACTACAGGCGTTTGTATAGAGGCACCTTAGCCGAGCTCCAAATGAAGCTGACTCAATGGCTGGGGCAGCTGGAACATCTCTACATTGCTCCAAGCACTTATTACAGGTGCTGGCAACTGACCAGGAGTGTTGGGATGGATCAATGCTCCCCTCCCCCAACACATCTAGTTTAAAGCTTTCTTGACCAGCCTGGCAAGCCTCCTACCAAAACAGCTCTTCCCCTTCTTTGTCAGACCAGCTCCACCAGCCTCCAGTAGACCTGGCCTCCCAAATGGAGCCCCATGTTCTAAATAGCCAAACCCCTGACTATGGCACCACCATTCTAACCATTTATTAACCTGCCAAACGCGCCTAGCTTTTTTAAGGTCCTCCCCTTTGTCCTGGAGAATCGATGAAAAAACTATCATCTGAGCTCCAGAGCCCCTAACCACCTCTCCCAGGGCTCTGTAGTCCTTCTTAATGTTCTCCAGGCTACTGCTATCTATATCTCTAGCACCCACATGGACCACTAGGAGGGGGTAATAGTCAGCAGGACTTACTACATCAGGCAGCCTCTCAGCAACATCCCTGATCCGAGCCCCTGGCAGGCAACACACCTCCCTCGAGACTGGATCAGGCCGGCAGATGGGTGCCTCTGTGCCTTTCAAAGTAGAGTCCCCTACTACTATGACCCGCCGCTTTTTCCTGGAGGCATCAGTAGCGATCCTCTTTACTGGTGCATCAGCAGGATGCTCATTAGCTGTGGTGGGTGCTTTCTCATTAGCCCCCTGCAGAACTGCGAAGCGGTTCTGGGTGGGGACATCAGACTTAGGAGGAAGCCCCTTGTCGTTAATTGTCCTCTTCCTCCTTTTTTTGTTAGTTTTTCTCATAACTAATTCCCAGCTTCCTGGGTTGCTGCCCTCCTTTCCTATGTGAGCAATGCCGGACGTTTGCAGCCCCTGCGCAGTTTGGGCCTGGAGCAAGCAGCCCAGCTTCCTCTCAGCTTCCCTGGCATCTTTTAGCTCTCCAACAGCCTCCCGCAGCTCAGCCACCTGCTGCAGGAGGACCTCCACCAGGGCACACCGAGTGCAGCCCTGCCCATTGTGCACCCTCACCTCAAGAGACCAGTCGAGGCACTTTCTACACTCCGAGGTCTGCGCCGCAGCCTCCCCTCTCATCGGCTCTGTCTGGGTGCCTACGCTGGCCACCGCCGGGGCAGAGCTCCCAGGGCGGGCCCTGCTCCTGAGGCGAGTGCTCACCATCCCGCTCGCTTCCCACTCAGACTGCTGCGCCACGCCCTGGTCGCTCGCGCTCCCTGGGATGGGTTTTTCCCCACTGAGGGCTGGTGCCGTCACTCCTGGCGCCGCCCCCTGTGAGTCAGCTGCTCACGTGAGCTGAGCTGCCGGCTCCTAGGCAAGTCCTGTCGAGGACTTGAGGCTCCCTCGGTCGCTCTTGCCGCTCCGAACTGAGGCTCCTGGACGCTGTGCTTCCCCCCCCTGCTCCGGTGTTAAAGGCATCCTCTCTGGAGATACTCACCTCGGCAATACAGATGCTCAACTGCATTAGAGATACTCATTACAAAGCTCAAACCCATATCCTGAACTTCCCAAAACTGTTGGGAAGGAAAAGGTCTATAGCAAATTCCAGGTGATCCATCAGAGAAAGCAGATCCTCACAGGATGATACCAATCTGGTTACAACATTCAGGTGCAGACCATCCTTACAGACGTGACTGTTGTTTGCATGCTGTTTGAACGCTTATCAGTGCTGCAGAGAAGACTAACAAGGCTCCTTTGTTAAGTCCTGACAACTTGCATGTAAATGTGAAATTACTTCTTTTTTTTTTTCATGGTGCCAAATCCCTCATACATTAAATAAGTCTTCCATAAGTAAAGCAAAGGCTCATGTCTGTGGCACTGCTGCCAGTTAAGTAATGCCACTGACTTCTGTGGGTGATCAGGGCATAGACTGAGCACCAGGAAAGGGAATTCTATTATGTGAGCGATTTCATCAGCGAAGCTTCTTCAAATGGCAGAGGAAATAATAGGATCATAGAATCATAGAAGAGTTGGGGTTGGAAAGGACCTTAAGATCATCTAGTTCCAACCCCCCTGCTATGGGCAGGGACACCTCACACTAGACCATGTTGCCCAAGGCTCTGTCCAACCTGACCTTGAACACCACCAGGGATAGAGCATTTATCACTTCCTTGGGCAACTTGTTCCAGTGCCTCACCACCCTCACAGCAAAGAACTTCTTCCTTATATCTAACCTGAACTTCCCCTGTTTAAGTTTGAACCCATTACCTCTTGTCCTATCACTACAGTCCTTAATGAAGAGTTCCTCCCCAGCATCCTGGTAGGCCCCCTTCAGATACTGGAAGGCTGCTATGAGGTCTCCACGCAGCCTTCTCTTCTCCAGGCTGAACGGCCCCAACTCTCTCAGCCTGTCTTCATACGGGAGGTGCTCCAGCCCCCTGATCATCCTCATGGCCCTCCTCTGGATTGCTCCAACAGCTCCATGTCCTTCTTATGTTGAGGACACCAGAACTGTGCATAGTACTCCAAGCAGGGTCTCACGAGAGCAGAGTGGCAGGATCTCCTCCTTTGACCTGCTGGTCATGCTTCTTTTGATGCAGCCCAGGATATGGCTGGTTTTCTGGGCTGAGAGCGCACACTGCCGGCTCATGTTCAGTTTCTCATCAACCAGCACCCCCAAGTCCTTCTCCACAGGGCTGCTCTGAATCTCTTCTCTGCCCAACCTGTAGCTGTGCCTGGGATTGCCCCGACCCAGGTGTAGGACCTTACACTTGGCTTGGTTAAACTTCATAAGGTTGGCATCGGCCCACCTCACGAGTGTGTCAAGGTCCCTCTGGATGGCATCCCTTCCCTCCAGCATATCAGCTGAACCACACAGCTTGGTGTCATCGGCAAACTTGCTGAGGGCGCACTCAATCCCACTGTCCATGTCACCGACAAAGATGTTGAACAGGACCGGTCCCAACACCGATCCCTGGGGGACACCACTCATTACAGGTTTCCAACTGGAAATTGAGCCATTGACTGCAACTCTTTGCATGTGGCCATCCAGCCAATTCTTTATCTACCGAGTGGTTCATCCATCAAATTGATGTCTCTCCAGTTTAGAGACAAGGATGTTGTGCAGGACAGTGTCAAATGCTTTGCACAAGTCCAGGTAGATGACGTCAACTGCTCTGCCCATATCCATCAGTTCCGTAGAACAAAGTTAATTGGATAGAAGAGAATCTAGACTGAAATATGCAAAGCACAGAGAGATGAAAGAGGAGAGAATGATACAAAATTAAATTGTGAACAAAATCGGGGAGGCTCGCTGATAAAGTTGTCAGGAACCATGTGAAGAAGGGCATGAAGACCAGATGGTAAAAAGCTGATTAGCTATTAATATACAAATAGGTCTGAAATGATAAGGTAATTGTTTTAGGAAGCAAGAGAGACTTAAACCAGACACACAGTAATGATTCCGAGTACAGAAAACCCTTTGAAATGATTAATTATTTATTTTTTTTAAGATAACTTTATACAATAAGAACTAAAAGGGGAATGAGTCTATGATGGGAAAAAGAATTCAGAAATTGCAAAATGTATCTGAGTAAAGGGAAAGCCATGGTAAAAGATCCAAACGTGCAATGCATTTAACATCAGCTGCCCAGCATCTGCAGTGTCACAGTACTGATGTTTGGTGTCCTGCAGCTTTCCCTTTAAACTGAAGGGGAAATCAATTGAACCTCAAATAGCAAAATTTTGGCTCTGAAGAACATGGCTCTAGGCACCACTTATAGGCAAAATTCTTGCTGAAAAGTAACAGCAGACAGGTAATTTAAATCATGATCATACTGAAATGAGGAAGGAAGCACAGCTTCAGAGCAATCACCTCTTAAGTACTAGAATTGAACTTACATTTTTCTTTAGAATAGTCTCCTGTATTCACCTGCTCCTTCTGACACCCACCAGCTCCCTAAGCCCAGCCATGTCTTGTAGTTCTGCTCAAAAATACTGTTGAATGTAATTCATAAAATCCTTTTCTAATTATTTTGGGAATCATCGAAAGTGCAACAGAAACCTTAATGTTTCCAAAGGAAGATAAAGTGTTTTACTGTGGAGCTGTGAAAGGTAGCATTGAGCACTATAAAATATGAACCCAGTAGAAATGTGATGACCTGCTAAACTGCAAAGGTATCACAGAATCACAGTAAAATTCAGGTTATAGGGCACCTCTGGAGGTCTCGAGCGCAAGTTCCTGCTCAAAGCATAGCAGGCTTCAAAGTTAAATCGGGTTGCCCTGGCCTATCATACCTTCATGGGTGATTACCACAAAGATTAAGGATAAGCAGAGACTTCTAGGAGCCAATTTTCTTCCATTGTCTCTGTCAGATCAGAAATAACTGTCTCTGAATTCTGCAAGGCAGCCTCAGCCATCAGAGAAAAATCAGACTTCACTGGTAGTGGGGCAAATGCATTCATTCCAAGTAGATGATGCTTCATATGGATGAAGCAATAGCCCCACTCTGGTCAACGGCATATGTCTCTTGGATGAAAAACAGTGTTGGGCTGCAACAACAGTGAATGGAGGCTATTATAGCACTTCCTGCTATGAACTCATTCAAAGCTATGCACCAGTTCAAGAGAACTGAAAATTGCATTGTATTGACATTTCTGCTTGGAAGAAGAAAGTGAAGTGCTTCTGACCCCAATAGTTAAGTTTTGTAGAAACTGGTTCTCACACAGATAATAGATTCCTTGCTGTTGCATAAAGCAATGTCCTCATAACTAACATGATTTCAGGGGAAGAACAGAAGGGAAGAAGAGGAAACTTCAGCCCCGGTACCATCAAAATCCCAGAGACATTAATAGGCTACTTAAACCACAACTAAGACCGACCTTGGTATCTGAATGCACTAGTGAACCATACAGACACACAGTGAACCAACATTTCAGCCCAGCACCAGGCTCCCAGAAACACAGAAATAGAATAGCCTGCTGTTAAACATACCCAAAAGGTAGAAGAAAGAAGAACAGCAGCTTTGGTAAACACTCCAGATCCCCATAGTAAATAGAGTCACTGTGCTACACTGAAGAAAACCAACAAAAAGTACAACTTTTGCAAAACAGTCACTAGTTCCTTGGAAAAGATGTTAAAAATAAGTCTTATTGAACACAGTAAAAGCTGTAAGAGAGCTGTTTTGCCTCCAGTTTTACCAAGACTTCCATTAAATGATGCTGTCATGCAATTATTGTACTGTTAAATACCAGGCTACTGCTGTGCTTTGTCTAAAGGCCACTGTTGTGGTTTGAGCCCAGCCGGTAACTCAGAACCACACAGCCACTCGCTCACTCCCCCCCCTTCCTCCCCCCGCTCCCGGAGGGATGGGGAGGAGAATCGGAAGAATGTAACTCCCACGGGTTGAGATAAGAGCAGTCCCGCAACTAAGGTATAATACAAAACCACCTACTGCTACCACCAGTGATGATAATGATTAGTGAAATAACAAGGGGAGAGGATACAATTGCTCATCACCCGCCGACTGATACCCAGCCCGACCCGAGCAGTGATCTCGATCTTCCAGGTAACTCCCCCCGGTTTATATACTGGGCATGACGTGCTGTGGTATGGAATACCCCTTTGGCCAGTTTGGGTCAGGTGTCCTGTCTCTGCTTCCTCCCGGCTTCCCCTCCTCCCTGGCAAAGCATGAGACTGAGAAAGTCCTTGGTCGGAGTAAACATTACTTAGCAACAACTAAAAACATCAGTGTTATCAGCGTTGTTCCCAGGCTGAAAGTTAAAAAACACAGCACTGCACCAGCTACTAAGAAGGAGAAAAATGACTGCTATAGCTGAACCCAGGACAGCCACTAATGTATATACTGGCAAATAGGCACTGGATCATTGTCAGTGCTGAGGAAGGCAAAGAGAGAACTACAGCCTTAGTCAAAACTGTGTTGAACTTCTATTTACCACTGTTTTCACAAGCAGTAAAAGTCAGAAATGGAAGTACAGTGTCTTCTACCTCACAGTCAGAATAATTGGCAATCCAAAGTGGTGTTTCATGAATAAGTCTGAAGAACCAGGGATCAAGAGTTGCTAAGAGGAACCTGAACATTTCTCTGAATCTGCTACATCATCGAGTGATTTGCATTGTTTAATAGAGAAGTATAAATTACAAACCAGTCTCAAACTTTCAATGACATTTTTACACAGATGGTCCTTTGCCACCAGAGTTCATTGTTCTAGTCTCAGTCCTCTGACCTGTGCCTTAACCCAAGGAGCTAACACAGGACAATTGAGCTGCCCAATTGCCTTAGCTTGTGATAAGAAGTAATTCCTCAGTTCCACCACCTGGGACCAGGACAATCTGGTTTCCACAGTAAACTCTGGATTAGGAAAGAAGCTCACAGACATGATCATATACACAGTAGTTGAACATGCAGGTTGTGCAACTTTAGAAGTGGTTCTTATCACTGAAAGAGCCTTATGAAAAACTGTAATGAAGGAAAAATACAAATGGAGCCTGAGGGAATGAACAGCTATAGGTTTAGAGGCATCTGTCCCTTGAAACCAAAGAGAGCAGAGTCAGTCTGTCAGAGGTCCTGCTAAGAGATCCACATAATTCCTAATTGCAGTTGTTCATTGGGAAGTACATATCCCAGTGACTACCATGTGTAGCTCATCCTGCAGGTACCATCATCCATCTTGCAGTCTGCAATGGGGCTGACACCAATGAACAGGCTCTAGGAAGACTTCTGCACCAAAGGGGGACTGACTAAAGCTGGGTTTTTTTCCCCAGGCTACCATGCTCTATTAGTTCTCTCAAATTTAAAATGTTTTTGATCAGATAGAGCAACACTACAAGGAACTGTTGCTCACTCATCAATGTCTCTGAAAGAAGACATAAAAAATGAGTACAATTTAGGCTGTCAGAACTGTCACTTTCCTATGTGTTTTATTTAATGTAGATTTGTTAATCCACATTAACAATGAAGTGAAAACCTTTTGTTATAGTGAGAAAAAGGAAAGGGATACTGGAAACTTTTCAAGCTCTTATGAAGGCTACTACACATAGCTCAATATTATGAAAACACTTATTTCACAATCCCTAAAAAGAATTAAGCTGTTTCTAATGTGAAACACATTAAACTCATTATTTAAAGTTCAATGTGAAAGAAATATCTGCCTAAGGCAAAATTTTATAAACAGAGACACTTAAAAATATATGAGCAGGAATCCATGGCTCTTTATAGAAGCATTTGTATAACAGACCCATCCTTGCTCCCTGCACAGAGCCCAAGGAAGCTGTCTGTGGGCTGGGATGCTCCCTCAAGCTGTGGAGGGGAACAGCAGAGTCCTCTGCTGATGTTCAGCATCTGCCACCTCCCCTTCTTGGCTCCTCTATTTCCATTTTACAGCTCTGCAAGAGGCTCACCAGCAGTGGAGCACAAAATGTCTGCCCATATCCCATACTTCCTTTAGGCACATCGCAAATACGCACAAAGCCTTTAGAGCAGCAAGATGTGATGCTGGGCTTTATAGCACCCATGGTTTGCAGACCTCCTGGGGGCATACTGCTGCGTCCCACTCCCACACTGACTGAGTCAAAACTGCACCAATCTGATTGTCTGCAGGATGCAATTTGTCCTTATCAAGCTTCATTGTCAAAGCATCATTCTTGACTTAGATTTAAGGCTTGGACTACTTTAACTGGGGCAAAATGACCCTGATAAGTTACACAGTGTAGCAGAAAAGCATGAATTGCTTTGTTAGGCTCACAAACACTGACAAACACTAAATTTCACTCAAGTCTATCATGATCCCTAAGAGTCATTGAATCTTCTCAAACGCATCACCACCTTCAATCACACCCATGCAATGAGACACTCCAGCTTTTTTTATAACTCTCTTGTTGACTAACAGAGGCTTCTCTTACACTGAATTAATTTCTTGTGTTGTTGGAGCTCTGGAACAAGCTTCTCACAGCAGCCAAACATTGTGAGAACCTGACCCTCCTCATCTTCCTCACAAACATACACTTTCAGTTTGCTGCACTCCAGCAGATAACATGCTGGAAAATCATAGTGCTGCATGTAACAAGGGTATCCTCGCTGTTCCATATTTTAATCGAAAGGCAAATCTACTGGAAGTGAGGATATCTACTGTCCTGCACTGTAGGATGCCTTTCTGTTTAAGCAGCATAGATATAAAGACACCACCACCTTGCTCCGAGAGCATCCTGTGTCTCTGCACAGGCATCATGATCATGCAAAGCAGAAAGAAGAGGGAATCAGGCCCAGAAAACTGCTGCTCAAATTGTCATTTGACATGAGACTTGGCAAATGCCAAGTGCTCTTCTTGAAGCAAACCAAGACCCAAAGCTAAGACATGGAAGGTGAAAGCCTACCACATGAGCTGTTGAAGCTTTAGTTTTGCTTTGCCCTTCTTTTCCTGATCTCAGTGCAGTCTATGAACCTATATTACTGAACAAGCAAGCAAAGGGAATTTTCATAAGGTTGTCCAAAGTTAAGTCAAGAATCCTTCAGGAAAAACAGGAATAAAATCCCAATGATGGATAAGCCTTCTCGCTTAACCTCACACTTGGAAGTCAAAGTTCTTCTGAACCTGAGTCCTATGAACTCCAACCCATTGTACTTTTTGTGATCAGCCTTTGTAGCTTGAAAGAAAATTGAAGTTTTGAGTCTTTTTTTTCCAATAAAGTACAGACAATAAAACATATTGCAATTCTACATTTATTAACCTTCTTGAAATGACACACAAATCAAAATAATTCAGTTACAAGAACTGGGTTTACTTCTGTCTTCAGCAGTTGCAAGATGTAGCTATATTGTAAAATACATTCTTTAATTTTTTCTTGGAGATTGATCGTAATCTATCAATCCCCATTTCAGTGGCATTTGGATATTACTATTTTTTTAATATGAATAACATTATAATCTTCATCAGTAATCAAATCTATACCATCTGACAAACCCCTGTTCTCTTCCATGAGCTCCTTTGTTGTTGCGGCCTCATGAATTTCATCATCAGGCTAGATTATTATCTTTTGCTGAGGTGAGTAGCTCAAGAGAGGATGCTTTCAACACTGGAGTGAGGGGAAAACACAGCGTCCAGGAGTATCAATCCTGATCGGCAAGAGCCACCGAGAGAGCCTCAAGTCCTCGACAAGACTTGCCCAGGAGCCAGCAGCTCAGCTGACGCGAGCAGCTGACTCATGGAGGCAGCACCAGGAGGGACAGCGGCATCCCTGAGTGGATAAAACACTGCCCTAGGGAGCGCGATGCAGCAGTTCGCACAGGCACGGTGAGCAAGATGGTGAGCGCTCGCCTCAGGGCCAGGGCCCAGTCTGGGAGCTCTTATCTGTCTGCCCCAGCGGTGGCCAGTGTTGCCACCCTGTCACGTCCTAGTGGACGGTACAAACAGGATTCAGATCTCACAGGGTGAAATTAAGACACGAACGAGGTCAAATGTCCAAATAATGCAATTTATTATCTAAAACTATTGTAAAATAAAATAAAATAAAATAAAATAAAATAAAATAAAATAGAAGAAGGAAAAGAGGAAGAGTAGGGAAAAAAAGGATAGAAGCAGATTTGCAGAGAGAGAGAGTCAAATAGTTAAGTTACCACCATGGAGTCGTACGGCATCCCGTCGTCCAGATTGGTGGGAGAAGTCTTCCAGCTAGCCGCTGGTTGTGCGGTCCTTTATACCATATTGCGTCCGGATGCTGATCAGATAGCCATTGCCCCAGCATTGTGCAACAACTGCGACCAGCCATGGGCTGCATCCATGAATTGTGCATTTCAGCAGGTTTTAATCTGCTGTCTATACAGTTTGTTCCTGCAAGGATGCTCCTGTCTGCTTTTTGGTTTCTGCAAGGACGTTCCCATCTGCTTTTTGTTTCTTGCCAGGATGTTCCTGTCCGCTTTTTGTTTCTTGCCGTGATGTTCCCGTTCGCTTGTCAGAACTGAAACATCCCAGCCTCCTCCCTGTGCAAGGACAAGCAGCTGAATCAACAGAGCCGAATCCACAAGTTGTTTCAGAGAGCAATAAAGTCTCTTTCTGAGGGGTAAACAGTCTCGCCACACTCGTTACAGTTCATAGCTCATAGAGAGCAATGGTTGAGACAAATATCTGTTTGACATATCAGTCCTACACCACCCCATGGCTCAACAATGATCTCCGTGGCAGTGGAAAGAAAAGGTCACAGTAGGAGAGAGAGAGAGATAATAAAAGAGAATAAAATAAGAGATAATAAAAGAGAAGCAGTATCAATATAAGTGTACTACTTGGATTCTCAATATACTTTTCATAATCATTCGTTTTACACAAGCTAGCATAGTACAACCAATAACAATGAAAACAATTCCAATAATTAATGATTGTAACAAATTTGCAAGCCATGCTGTTAAAGAAAAGCCAAGACCATGCAATAGTTTGTTTAACCAGGTTGCTTCCATGCCTTCTCGCAAAGCTCTACTGCTTGCTGCTACATCCCTAATGCGTGATAGTTGTTTGTTCAAATCATCAGTGACATTCGGGATATGTACACAACATGTTATTTTGCAAGTTTAGGTAGCCACAAACACCATGTTCCTTTAACAACAACAAATCCGATGCTAACCGGTTTTGTAGGGCCATTCGGGACATGCTTTGTAGTTGTAAATTAATGTCTTTAAAACTATGATCAGTGGCATTGGCCAGGTTCTCTATCTGTTGGCTCAAATTATGAATCCAAAATTTGTTTTCTATTGTAGACACCCCTGGTGCGAATATGGCCTCAATGGCCCACAAAACACGTGTCCCTGTACTTGGCGAGTGCCATACATTGGAATCATCTTGTCTGATACGATCCCACCACTGTGGTCTCAAAGGAGATTTACACCATAATGGGCACAGTGTTAACATCCCTAAAGTCCATTGAGCATTTCGGTTTCCAATTGGTAGATGGCTGGACCACATGCCAGTATTGCCGAGCCAAACCATAGGACCCAAACTAGGAATCATTGAAGTGGAACAATCAATTGGTAGCCATGTGTTATTGTTTGTCAGAGGGGACCACGTATCATTTAAAGGAGTAAAGTTCCTGCAAACACAACCTAATTGTAATGTTTGAGTGACAGGTAATAGTCATTGAACTTCGGCTCCCTAGGCAGAACAATTATATACCACCTTACATTTCCATCCATTTTGTGTTGTTCCTTCCTCTTTCATACATTCAATATTGCTGTAAGTAATCAACACCCGTAATGGATCTTTGGGCAAACCTATATTCCCTTTAAAAGTAATGCACCAAGAGACATTTTGAATATATGTCCATTGTCCTCTCTGAGGACTGTTCCACACTTTCTTAACTTGACACCCCCAGGGGGTGTTGGTACATTCATCACCAGAAGGGCGGTATATAATTTCCTGTGCCCAAGTAGTGTGGGGTTTTGTTATGTTACATGCCTGCACAGTATCATTTTTAGGTGTGAAGTTCAATGAATAGTTACCCTCCTGGTCCCTCCATTCTAAGCTAGTGATATTGGTCCCTTTCCACATAACTTCCCATAACCTTGTCAAGTTGTTGATTAAGGCACCCCATGGGATGGGGTCTCCTGCTCCCTTTGGAATAGGCAAGCATGTGGTGATGGAGGAAACATTCTGCACATGGCCAAAATATTGAATCAACTGTAAAACTAAATTAGTACTTAACCCTATATCTAACGGCAACAAAATTAAAAACGTAATGCATAAAACCCAAAATTTCTTACTGCACTTCATGTTTAACAATACAGTCATCTATGACTATAACATACAACTGTAAATAATAAAACAAAAACATAGCACAAACAAAATGATGCCAGGTAAACAGTCTAATTCAGTATACAATAGGAATTCAGTCCATAAACAGTTTCTGAGAGCTTCTGTATGGTTGCCTGGGCCTCCATGCGACCTGGAAAAGGAAACAAAACTGTCCTCGGTTTTCATCTTGAAAACCGGGAGAATTAAAAAGAGGGCACAATCCATCGTGTATGTATTTTATGCCTTTTTCCCAGTGCATCTTTAGCCTCCCAGGTATATTTGTTCAAAGGCGTATGGAGTACCAAGGGAACTTGGCCAATCATAGGTATATCTACTAAGACAGGTTGTCCAGGATAATGTGAGGGTGTGCTCGAGTGATCCAGGCCACATTTCACTGGGACAATAGAGGGAGCTTTGGGATAAAAGGTAGTCACCTTAGGGCAACCATTTTTTCCCCAGCGATTATTAACTGCCGTGACTGCCTCCCAAAGGCGAGAGGTCCAATTAACATTCTGTGGTTTCAAGATTTTCTTTAATAATCCATTTGTTCATTCCACAATCCCATTTGATTGGGGATGATATGGTACATGATAAACCCAAGAAATGCCCTCTCCCTCAGCCCATTCCTTCACAATCTGAGCTGTAAAGTGTGTTCCATTATCTGATTGTATTACCTTAGGCATTGGAAGAGTTCCAAACCAAGCCCGTAAGGCAGAAACTGTATTTTCACCTGTAGCACAAGCAAAAGACATGGCCAGAGTCAGTCCTGATATAATTTCAACCCCTACTAAAACATATTGTTTCCCTTCTGATTTCCTAAAAGGCCCTATGTAGTCAACCTGCCAGGCGTCCCATAATCCTTTTCCTTGTCGTAAATGAAGTGGAGGGGTGGTTAACGGATTATGGTCTAATCTCATGCAGCAAAGACCACATTCTGACATACAGGTTTCACATTGTTTTCTTGTTACAGGCCATCCCCTTGCTTGTGCTTCCATGTATAGATCCTTACTACCTGAATGATGTTGCTTTACATGCAGCCATTCTAATAGACGGTCCCAATCTTCTACAACATCAATAGTGGCAATTCGAGCCATATCATCAACTTAGTTATTCCATTGAGAAGCAGGTTGTCCGTCTTTTTGGTGAGCTGCCACCCAACCAACTGCAAATTGTCGCTGTCTGGCTGCATGCAAAATATCCTGCCACTTGCTCTTTTGCCGCACAGGCACACGATTCACCTCCCAGTTGTTATTCTCCCAAAAAGGTAGCCATTCAGTACAGCCTTTAAACACAGCATAAGAATCAGTGTAGATATAAATAGTGGTAGATAGGTAGGAGGATAGGTCAGCACAAAAGATGCTCCAAACAGCCACTAGTTCTCCTACTTGTGCACTCCCTTCTCCCTCTGTGATTATTGTTTGCTTTGTTTCAGTTTGTATTGCCACTGCTTGGTATTTCCATACTTTCCCTTCTCGTTTAGCAAAGGCATCTGTAAACCAGCAGTTATGCTGCTGTTCTGTGAACGGTGGGGCGACTACAATAACACTTTGCATCGTGACTGACTCAGAGGTAAATTCTTCCTGTATTTTCAACTGGCCTTTCTGTCACATTATATGTGCCACAGTAATGTTCAATCTGCGCATACCATTTCCTTGGCATAGCTGAGCTATCCCTTCGGGTGGGGGTGTTCCTTTCAACACTGGGCCTAAGACCTTGAACGGGCCTCTTAGCATGATAGGTTGTTGTTTCACAAACCATTCTGCTTCCCATAGAGCAATACTAACCACAAAAAGCCCCTTTTCCCATACTGTATATCATTTTCCCGCATCCTTAAAGCTCCTTGAATAGAACCCTATAGGTCGTATAGGACCCTCAGGACCCTTCTGCCATAAATGTATAGACATCCCTGTTTGTCCAAAGCCCCATTCTATGTGTACAGGATCTGTAGAGTGGATGGGTCCTAAAGCCTGATACCGACTAGCTTCAAAAACTAATAACTGTAGTGCTTCATCATGTACATCTGTCCATTCCCAAGCCTTGTTTTTTCATAAATTGTACAAGGGCCTAGCTATAATCAAAAAATCAGGAATGTGTTTTCGCCAAAACACTAACAAGCCTAGGACATGTTGCAATTCCTTTTTATTCTCAGGTAACTTAACCTCTGTGCTGGGACACTGTATCTTTTCCTCAGGTACTTCCAAACCAAGTTTTGTTAAGTGTGTTATAATAGCTTCTTGTGCCTGTTGCACGGGTTCTGTCTCTTGTCCTCCAATGAGCACATCGTCGATGTACTGATAAACTCTGACATTGGGGGGTACGGAAACCATGGACAACTCCTGAGCTAGGGCATGATGTGCCAATGTGGGAGAGTGTTTATACCCCTGAGGCAGATATGTAAAGGTATACCGCTGGCTGTCCCAGGTGAAGGCAAAACGGTCCCGATCCTCTAACTGCAAAGGTATCATAAGAAACATCTCTTTCACATCAATAGTAGCCATAACCTGATGTCCTCCTTCCTGTATTTTGACAATTAATTCTGCAATGTTTGGTACTGCCACTGTTAGTGGTCCTGTATTTGCATTCAGGCGTTGATAATCAATAGTGAGACACCATTTACCATTTGGTTTCTGTACAGGCCAAACAGGAGAGTTAAATGGAGATGTAGCTGAGGTGATTATACCTCACTCCTTTAAATCCTCAATCACTGGAGTTATCCCATCCCTCGCTTCCAAAGGTAAAGGATACTGTTTTACATTTATTATTCTTGATGGTGGCAAGGAGGGAGCTGTTTGCAATAATTTTACTGATAACGATACAACTCCGAATGACCACAGCTTTCCTGCAGAATCCTGCCAAGTTCGCCCTTGGAGGACATCAATGCCCAACAAATTTAAGGAAAATTTACCAATTGCCATCATGGTTGTAAGAGGAGCTTCTTCTCCTGGCAGCCACAATGTAACTTGTGCAGTAGCAACTCGTTGTGCTATTCCAAAAGCATTTAAAGTCAGACTGCCTGATTGTTTTATGAATACACCACTTCGGTGTGCATCAGAAACTGTTAATGCTGAAATTTGAGCCCCAGTGTCTATCAAGAAAGTAATTGGAACCTGCTGTGGGCCCACCAAAGCAGTAAGCAGTAAATCCCCTGTATTTTTAAGGGTTGTCTTATGTACATCCAAATTCCCCCTCTCCCCCACTCCTCTTGAAGGGGAGGGGCATCTAGTTTCCTGACTCCTGTAAAGAAGTCTCTACTCCCAGATCAATTGATGGAGGGGTGGTTGGGCTGCTTTTTGTTCCTGACCCCAGTTTAGTTTGCACATCCAGCTTTGGCCACCCTGTCACCAATTTGTGTAATTTATCTGTTGGTAGTCCATCCATTACCTCTCTCGGAATTCCTAACCTGCAACCCTCTCCCCAGAGGCTTTGTCTGGTATAGCGTTGCATTTTGTCACCGCGTGAAGGCCGCGGGCAAGTAGACACAGCCACTGTCTCATCGTTTTTAACTTTAGTTTGCCTAATATTTTTACTGTCTTTTGTCATTCCCCACACCGGCCCATATTTTTGACCATAATCCATTAATTCTTGTGCAACTTCTCCCCAGGTCCACCATTTAGGTGCCTGCCTGTAAGAGCCAGGCTGCAGGGTCAAGCTACGATTGGTATTAGTATTCGTATGTTCCGTCAATGTCCCCAGTACTGCAGCTAGTCTTTCCAGGGGGGATAGGGCTTGAATTTGCCCCTGCAACTGTATGCCAATAGGCTTCAGGACATCTGGCAACCCCCGGATTAACGGTGTCATACGTTCCGGTTTCACAAGCAACATCATGGGCGAGCTTAATGTTGGATCTAACATTCGATCATACATCATCTGTAAACAAGCTGCCTTTTGGACACTTTTCACTAATTGATCAATATTCCCAGTTATTGCCAGTGGATCTCCACGCTCCAATGGGTTAAGACCACCTGCCCAATAAGCAGCTCTCTGGGTAAGAGACCAAGGTGCCCAGTGATCATTCGTTGTTAAAAACACCCCTGGACCCCAATACGCATCCGCTTCCTGTTCTGTTAACAAAATCTGGTCTCCTCCTCTAAGGGAAACTCGCCATATATATTCAGTTTCCATTTCTCCTGGATTCCTACCATAATCCATTTTTAATTTTGCCAATTCAGTTGGAGAATAAGGTGTCTCTTTTGTAGTCACTTGAGGGTGATTTTCCTGGTCGTCCTCATACGCATATTCTCTTTTTACTACCGGCCGCATTTGTGGCACTCCCTGATCTGCACGAGCTCATAACTCCTGCAAGTCATCCTGTGGGTACACAGGGGTAACCTGTCGGACCACAGAAGGCTCCCCTACGGCTTCTACTTGCCCTTCGGGACAGTCTCTGTGTATTAAGGCATCTCTCAAGGCTTGTTGCAGCAACACATTTTTTTGCTGTTCCTCTGCTAATTTATCTCTTACATCCTGTAGTTGTTGCTGTAAGGACTCTGTTAATAATTGCAAAGACTCTATGATCTGCATCTCATGTGTTTTCCTGCCTGATCGTTCCGTTACAGCAGCCGCCAATGCTGCACCCAACCCTGCACACACAATTGCCTTGCCCTTGCCATTCCACAGATGATGATCCTTTTGCAGGGCATTAATATGGTCACATATATTTTGCAAATTATACCAATTATCCCATGCCCAGTCCTGACCTAGCACTGATGGATGGGCATTATATTTTCCCAGTAATGTAAACAGTGCTTCCTCACAATCTACAACTCACTTTTCCTATAAGCTCATTTTCTTAAACCCAAAAAGTGGCGTATTAACACCTTGGGAGCGGTACCAAGCATAAAGTTACTCTATTTTTTCAAGCACACTTCACTCACACAAAAATGCGATGCCTCAGCTCCCAAGGGGTACAAACAATTTACCGGACACTTTCACACCCAAAGATCCCACTTCTGACACCAAATAAAAAAAAAAGTCACATCCCGGTGGATGGTACAAACAGGATTCAGATCTCACAGGGTGAAATTAAGACACGAACGAGGTCAAATGTCCAAATAATGCAATTTATTATCTAAAACTATTGTAAAATAAAATAAAAGAGAATAAAAGAGAAGAAGGAAAAGAGGAAGAGTAGGGAAAAAAAGGATAGAAGCAGATTTGCAGAGAGAGAGAGTCAAATAGTTAAGTTACCACCACGGAGTCATATGGTGTCCTGTCGTCCAGATCGGTGGGAGAAGTCTTCCAACTAGCCGCTGGTCGTGCGGTCCTTTATACCATATTGCGTCCGGATGCCGATCAGATAGCAATTGCCCCAGCATTGTGCAACAACTGCGACGAGCCATGGGCTGTGTCGTGGTTTAAGCCCAGCTGGTAACTCGGAACCACGCAGCCGCTCACTCAATTCCCCCTTCTTCCTCCCCCCACTCCCAGAGGGATGGGGAGGAGAATCAAAAGAATGTAACTCCCATGGGTTGAGATAAGAACAGTCCAGTAACTAAGGTATAATACAAAACCACTACTGCTACCACCAATAATAATAATGATAAGAGAAATAACAAGGGGAGAGGATACAATTGCTCACCACCCGCTGACCCATACCGAGCCCGACCCGAGCAGTGATCTGGGCCTTAGGGGTAACTCCCCCCAGTTTATATACTGGGCATGACATGCTGTGGTATGGAATACCCCTTTGGCTACTTTGGGTCAGGTGTCCTGTCTCTGTTTCCTCCCGGCTTCCCCTCCTCCCTGGCAGAGCATGAGACTGAGAAAGTCCTTGATTGGAGTAAACATTACTTAGCAACAACTAAAAACATCAGTGTTATCAGCGTTGTTCCCAGGCTGAAAGTCAAAAACACAGCACTGCACCAGCTACTAAGAAGGAGAAAAAATGACTACTGCAGCTGAACCCAGGACAGGCTGCATCCGTGAATCGCACGTTTCAGCAGGTTTTTATCTGCTGGCTATACATTTTGTTCCTGCAAGGACGCTCCCGTCTGCTTTTTGGTTTCTGCAAGGACATTCCCGTCCGCTTTTTATTTCTTGCCAGGATGTTCCCATTCACTCGTCAGAACTGAAACATCCCAGCCTCCTCCCTGTGCAAGGACGCTCCAGTCCGCTTATCAGAACTGAAACATCCCAGCCTCCTCCCTGTGCAAGGACGAGCAGCTGAATCAACAGAGCCGAATCCACAAGTTGTTTCAGAGAGCAATAAAGTCTCTTTCTGAGGGGTAAACAGTCTTGCCACACTCGCTACGGTTTGTAGCTCACAGAGAGCAATGGTTGAGACAAATACCTGTTTTACGTATCAGTCCTACACACCCAGACAGAACTGATGAGAGGGAAGGCTGCAGTGCAGACCTCAGAGTGTAGAAAGTGCCTTGACTGGTCTCTTGAGGCAAGGGTACAAAATGGGCAGGGCTGCACTCAGTGCACCCTGGTGGAGGGCCTCCTGCAGCAGGTGGCTGAGCTGCAGGAGACTGTCAATAGACCAAGAGATATCAGGGAAGCTGAGGAGGAGCTGGACTGCTGGCTCCAAGCCCAAACTGTGCAGGGGTCACAAGCATCCACCCTAGCACATACAGAAAAGGAAGGCATTAATATAGGAAGCTGGGAACTAGTAAAAAAAAAAAAACCAAAAAAAAAACGGAGGAAGAGGACAATTAAACACAAGGAGCTTCCTCCAATGTCCCTGCCCAGAACACCTTCACATCTCTGCTTGGGGGGGCTAATGAGGCAACACCCACCACACCAAATGAACAACCAGCTGCCACACCAGTAAAGAGGATTACTACTAGTGCATCCAGAAAAAAGTGGTGGGTCATAGTAGTAGGTGACTACTTTGAAAGGCACAGAGATACCCATCTGTCGACCTGACCCGATCTCAAGAGAGGTGTGTTGCCTACCGGAGGCTCAGATCAGGGATGTTGCTGAGAGGCTGTCTGGTCTAGTAAGTCCTACTGACTATTACCCACTTCTAGTGGTCCATGTGGGTGCTAGTGATATAGACAGCAGTAGCCTGGAAAACATTAAGAAGGACTACAGAGCCCCAGGAAAGGTGGTTAGGGGCTCTGGGGCTCAGATAGATAGTTTTTTCATCGATCCTCCAGGTCAAAGGGGAGGACCTTGAAAAGGCAGATCTGGCAGGTTAATAAATGGTTAGAACGGTGGTGCCATAGTCAGGGGGTTGGGTATTTAGAACATGGGACTTGATTTGGGAGGCCAGGTCTACTGGAGGCTGTTGGAGCTGGTCTGACAAAGAAGGGGAAGAGCTGCTTTGGTAGGAGAGGCTTGCCAGGCTGGTCAAGGCAGCTTTAAACTAGATGTGTTGGGGGAGGGGGACATTGATCCATCCCAACACTCCCAGTCAGTTGCCAGCATGCGTAATGAATGCTCAGAGCAATGCAGAGCTATGTCAGCTGCTCCAGCCAATGAGCTGGCTTTATTTGGAGCTCGGCTCAGATGCCTCTGTACAAAAGCCTGTAGTGTGGGGAATAAACAAGAGGAATTAGAGATGTGTGCACGGCTACGGGGATATGACATTGTTGGAATCATGGTAGGATGGCTCCTATGATTGGAGTTTTGGAATGGAAGGCTATAGGCTCTTTAGGAAAGACAGGCCCAGCAGATGGGAAAGGGGTGTAGCTATTTGTGTCAATGACAGGCTGGAGAGTATGGAACTCTGTCTGGGGACAGGCGATGAGCCAACAGAGAGCTTGTGGATCAGGGTCAAAGGGAGAACTGCAATGGGGGACATTATGGTGGGGATCTGTTACAGGCTGCCCAATCAGGAGGACTCTGTGAATGAAGCTCTCTATAGACAGATAGGAGCAGCCTCACGCTCGCAGGCCCTTGTCCTCATGGGGGACTTCAACCACCCCGATATCTGTTGGAGGGATGGGACAAGCAATCCAGGAGGTTCCTCGATTATGTGGAAGACAACTTCCTCTTGGAAGTAATAGAGGAGCTGACAAGGAGAGGTGCCATGCTTGACCTCGTGCTCACCAACAGGGAGGGGCTGGTGGGGAATGTGATGCTCCAAGGCAGCCTCGGCTGCAGTGGTCACGAGATGATGGAGTTCAAGATCCTCAGGACAGTGAGAAGGGCATGCAGCAAGCTCACTGCCCTGGACTTCAAGACAGCAGACTTTGGCTGCTTCAGGAACCTGCTCAGTAAGGTTTCATGGGATAAAGCCCTAGAGGGCAGGGGGGCCCAAGACTGCTGGTCAATATTCAAGGATCACCTGCTCCAAACTCAGGAAATTACTAGAAGGAAATGGGGCAGGAAGGCCAGGAGACCTCCGTGGCTGGATAAGGAACTGCTGAGAAAACTTAGAAGGAAAAAAGAAGCTTATAAAAGGTGGAAACGAGGACAGGCGGCCTGGGAAGAATATAGGGACATTGTGTGAAAAGCTAGGGATCAGGTCAGGAAAGCTAAGGCCCAGGTGGAATTGAGTCTGGCCAGGGATGTGAAAGATAACAGGAAAGGCCAGGAAAGATGACAGGTAGGTCACAAACAAAAGACAGACTGGGGATAATGTGGGCCCTCTCTGGAAGCTATCGGGAGAATTGGCTACCCTGGATTTGGAGAAGGCTGAGGTTCTCAATGACACTTTGCCTCAGTCTTCACTGGCAAGTGCTCTGACCATGCCGCTTAAGTCTTGGAAGGCAGATGCTGGGACTGTGAGAATGAAGACCTTGGGCCCACTGTAGAACAGGAACAGGTTCGAGATCATCTTAAGAACCTGAATGTGCACAAGTCCATGGGACCTGATGAAATCCATCCACGGGTCCTGAAGAAGTTGGTGGATGAAGTTCCTAAGCCACTGTCCATCATATTTGAAAAATCATGGCAGTCAGGTGAAGTTCCCAACAACTGGAAAAAGGGAAATATAACCCCCATTTTCAAGAAGGGGAAAATGGAAGACCTGGGAAACTATAAATCAGTCAGTCTCACCTCTGTGCCTGGCAAAATCTTGGAGCAGATTCTCCTGGAAAGCATGCTAAGGCACATGAAAAACAATGAGGTGGTTGGTGACAGCCAACATGGCTTCACTAAGAGGAAATCCTGTCTGACCAATTTGGTGGCCTTCTATGATGGGGCTACGGAACTGATGGATAGGGTCAGAGCAGTTGACATATTCTACCTGGACTTCTGCAAAGCGTTCGACACTGTCCCACACAACATCCTTGTCTCTAAATTGGAGAGACACCAACTTTATGGATGGACCACTCGGTGGATAAAGAATTGGCTGGATGGCCGCACGCAAAGAGTATACAACCGGAGATGTGTAACAAGTAGTGTCCCTCAGGGGTCGGTGCTGGGACCGATCCTGTTCAACATCTTTGTGGTGACATGGACAGTGGGATCGAGTGCATTTTCAGCAAGATTGTCAACAACACCAACCTATGTGGTTCGGTTGATACGCTGGAGGGAAGGGATGCCATCCAGAGGGACCTTGACACACTTGAGAGGTGGGCCAATGACAACCTCATGAAGTTCAACAAAGCCAAGTGTAAGGTCCTACACCTGGGTCAGGGCAATCCCATGCACAGCTACAGGTTGGGCGGGGAAGTGATTCAGAGCAGCCCTGTGGAGAAGGACTTGGGGGTGTTGGTCGATGAGAAACTGAACATGAGCCAGCAGTGTGCTCTCACAGCCCAGAAAGCCGACCGTATCCTGGGCTGCATCAAAAGAAGCGTGACCAGCAGGTCGAAGGAGGTGATCCTGCCCCTCTACTCTGCTCTTGTGAGACCCCACTTGGAGTACTGTGTGCAGTTCTGGTGTCCTCAACATAAAAAGGACATGGAGCTGTTGGAGCAAGTCCAGAGGAGGGCCATGAGGATGATCAGGGGGCTGGAGCACCTCCTGTATGAAGACAGGCTGAGAAAGTTGGGGCTGTTCAGCCTGGAGAAGAGAAGGCTTCATGGAGACTTCATAGCAGCCTTCCAGTATCTGAAGGGGGCCTACAAGGATGCTGGAGAGGGGCTTTTCATTAGGGACTGTAGTGATAGGACATGAGGTAATGGGTTCAAACTAAAACAGGGGAAGTTCAGGTTAGATATAAGGAAGAAGTTCTTTACTGTGAGGGTGGTGAGGCACTGGAACAGGTTGCCCAAAGAAGTGGTAAATGATCCATCCCTGGCAGTGTTCAAGGCCAGGTTGGACAGAGCCTTGGGTGACATGGTGTAGTGTGAGGCCCATGGCAGGGGGGTTGGAACTAGATGATCTTTGGTTCTGTTCGAACCCTAACCATTCTATGAATCTATGAAACAGTGGGAAGAGGTGTGGTGAGGAATAAAGAGAATGACATGGAAACTATAATCTATTGTCTTAATAATGATTCCAGTTTCATATTCCAATCCTTTCTTGCACCAGATGCTTCTGAGAGAAAATGGAGCAGAAGGAAGGAAATTCTTACAAAACTACTTCTGCACATTAACCTTTCAAGCAGATGCCGCTGGAGGGCTGGACTGGAGGGAGATGTTCCCCAGCCCTGTGACTCACATTTCAGATAACAGCCATGATTCTATCCATATATTTTTCTGATTCATAGCTTTACTGACAGCAAAAGAAAACAAAAGAATTCCTGGTATTCAAAAACTGGTGGCCATTTCCTCTGCAATTAAACTGATACCAACAGTCAGTCTTGCTATGCAATCACAATAATTATTTTAATAATATAATTATTCTTGGAGCATTCTGTGGCTGTAAAAATAAGTAAAATTTGACAGAATAGCAAAAAACTTATAGGAGTGAGAACATTCCTTCCTGTCTGAAAACACCAGTGCCCCCTCTCTTGGGCTCGGCACCAATTTCCAGATTCATTGCTGCAGAGCAGCTGCTCGAGCAGCTGAGGTTGTGCCCCACCCAGTTCCTCTCCCTGCCCTGTCATTCCCAGCTCCACCTTGATGCCTTTTCTTGTCTCACCCAACACCTGGGTACTTTTAGGTACTGTAGGGAATTTAGGGGAAAACTACAACAGTGTCCTGGTTTAAGCCCAGCCGGTAACTCAGAACCACGCAGCTACTCACTCACTCCCCGCCTTCTTCCCCCCCTGCTCCTGGTGGAATGGGGAGGAGAATCGAAGGAATATAAATCCCATGGGTTGAGATAAGAACAGTCCAATAACTAAAGTATAATACAAAACTACTACTGCTACCACCAATAATAAGGGAAATAACAAAGGGAGAGAATAAAAAACTAAAAAGGGATGGGAAAAAAAAATAAACACAAATGATGCACAATACAATTGCTCACCACCTGCCGACCGATACCCAGCCTGACCCCGGCAGCGATCTGGGCCTTCTGGGTAACTCCCCCCAGTTTATATACTGGGAATGATGTGCTGTGGTATGGCATACCCCTTTGGCTACTTTGGGTCAGGTGTCCTGTCTCTGCTTCCTCCTGGCTTCTTGTGCCCCTCCTCACTGGCAGAGTCCATTGCAGCTCCCAGAGTTACCCTGACACCCTGCCTGGCTTTCTGCAGACACAGGCAGATATTCCTGCGATGGCTCAAGCCCAAGACACCCACCGGCACCCTGCAGCCAGCTCTGGCAGTGTTGTGCCTCTATGCCGCTTTTTCACACCAGAGAGGTATCTAGAATTTTCTTAGTAGCATCAGGATTCACTCCTTTTAAATCTTACAGAACCCAGCAATTTCTGAAAACAAATATGATTCCTTAGAAAATAAATAGGACTCACTAAAGTTGCTTTGAGATACAATATTAAAAGCAGATTTCTATCCTGCCTGTAAAATTTTTTATTTTACCTGAATTATTGCTTAGATGTTATTAGTACCAGTGTCATCTCTTACAGTGAATCCTACACTGCTCTCTACAAAGGACGCATAGGAAATATTTTTGAGGTTTATTCAGTAGTAGAAGATCTGATCACCAGTAAGTGTGGGATTATCTTCTCCTTTCCTATTAAGTATGATTAAACATCAGTTAACTTGAATACATGAATTCAAGTAACTGCTGTTTTTTAATAACCAATTTGTTAAAGGTCTTCTCAAAGCACAGATTTTAGTATTGGAACAAGACTTATTTCCAAAACTGCATGAATTGTGTAATTATTCTAAGCTATTTATCACTTAAAAATTCACAGAAAAGATTAGTAAACTCAATAAGAATGCCCAATTTTAAAAGATATTTTGTATTATTTGTCAAAGTGTGAATTAATACATTGTGACCTACAGAATAAGATTTCTTCAGCTTTTTTGCTATTTAAAACATACATTCAGGTGCTAATATAAAAAATGTTTATATTTAAAAATGCAAACTAGAAATTCATAGTTATGCATTAATTAAACCACTTCTAGTTTTCCTCTTTTCCTAGTGGGGCCTGTCAAAAATCATCATGCAGTGCTACTTCCATGATAGCTTTAATTAAATCTGTTCTCGTTTTAGTCAGGTTGGAGACCACAGAAGGGCACAGATGACTCTCTGAGCCTTTTAGCTTTGATGGTACTTATGGTCAAAGCACTGCACAAGCCAGTGTCAATTTTTAGTATGCCTTGCTAAGGTAATTTCTACCCACAGTACAGTAGCAAGAGGCAAAAAGAAACATAACCAAGGGTTACACATGCATTTGTAGCTGGCCAAGTGAAAAGTGCATTTTGTTGATGCACCACAGGAGAAATAGCAGCACTGGATTGCTCTGCTAAGTGTGAAAAACATATTTTGTCTTAGAATGTGGCTAACAGAGCTACCACTGATTATGGCTTGTATACAGTGCATCTTCCACTGGGGGCTTATCTTTCTTTGTAGATGTTTCTATATATTCAGGTACTCAAAATGGATCTTTCTCTGCTCATAAATAAGCCAAATTCCATGGGCTCAGATGCAGTTATAGCTTGGAGAGAAACAATAAAAATGGTGACAATGAACCATATTTGGTTCAGCTCCATGATAGACCTCCCCAACTGGAATCCAGCTTAGGACTCATTGGAGTTAGCGTGGGTTAAATAACAAAAAAAAAATAAAAATCTCTGGCCCAAAGACTTTCCACCTGAGGCAAAAAAAGAGCCAAACAGCAAAAGAATCATTATTCCCATTTGCAGGAAGGAATGACTTGCACAACATACCACAGGGGATCTGGAGTAGAACTAAACCTCAAAGCTGATAAGCCCAGCTTGCTCCATCATCTGCCTGCAAAAGATGGTGTAGACATGATACTACTGTTTAAGACTCTCTGAAATTAAAAGGATTTTGGCCCCACATGGGGTCATAGGCATTTATATCCATGAGAAATAAGAACTACGTAAGAAGGACTAAGGAAGATAGAAAGAAAATGCATATGCTTTTTATGGAGGTTGCTGAAATAGTTTTTTAACTATGCTGTGGAGTTCAGTAGGAAAGCTGATTTATCCTGTGAGTGAACAGCAATTGCTCCCTGCTAGAGCTGCTGTTTAAGTTTAATTGGAATATACAGCACTTTTATAACATTTATATCACAGAGAACATTTAAGAAAAAGACCCTTTCAGTTCAACACACTTATTTCTGTTGTGATCCTGATCACTGAACCTAAGTGGAAACATGAGCCACAGAATGATTTCATTGCTACCTGTTTCATTCAGTACCTCCAGAGGCAGAAGTAGCTGCTTGCATAGAAGAAAAACAGGCCAAGACTGACTAACTCAGGGGACTGCAATGGGATATGGAGCTTTTCATCTACAGGTCACTGCTCTGAGTCCAGAACAGGGCTGTAGCAACCAAAAAGTTATAACCATCAAATGCAGGTTCAGTGGCCTAAGAGAAAACATTTAAATGGCTTCGGCTTCATCCAGGCACTCACAGCAGAGAAAGCATTGTTACAATTAGCAGAACTGCAGAGTCATCTGCAATGTGGAAGCTTTTGGTGGTTTTCTGCATTCCCTGAAACAGAATGGTGTCACTGAAAAAATCCTGTAATGCTTCTTTTGGCCAAGAAAATTTATCATAAACCTGAAGATGAGGTTTTTTCCATTTTTATCATTATTTTAGTTTTATTTAGCCTCCTTTGGTAGTTTTCCTTTGCCTTTCCCTATGCCGTAGATCACAAGATAAAAGTCTAAAAAATATTTCCTAAAAAGTCATTTACACAAATACTGTGAGGTAAAAAATTGCAGCATCTTCAAAGGCCAGGGAAGAAAAGAATTCTTCTGAGGAAAACTGCAATGACTTCCCAGGGAAACAAAATTATTAACCAAATGCATCTACCTAAAGCTAAAATTTCCAGTTAGAAGTGCAGCCATAGGGCCTGACCAGAGCCAACCCTCAGACATCTCACACTTCTCCAGCCACGATTCCACAGCAGCTTAGACTGCATCTGCCATCCTAGTGTCTCCAGCCATGGCAGAGTGTCCAGGTGAAAAACCTGGCTTATCAGAAGGAACAACATGACACATCCAAACCAGAGCCTTCCACTGTTAATATACTTGCATTTGGCTCAAATGTTAAACACAAAGAAATAACTAAAAACTTCCCATTTTCCAGAGAACTGTATGTGTGTATGTAATCTATAAAATTTCAAGAGAAAATTTAGCAAATGCTACTACAGAGCAACTTTAATATCAGAGCTTAAGGACCACTAGTGATTAGGTTTGTATCTACAGTATATCTGAAAGAGACCTCCACACCTGCCTGCCAATATTCAATAGTCAGGAATTGTGATAATTGGGTGTCTCTTCGGGACATATGTAACTTGCTGCAGTATTCACATTGCCTGTCTCAGGCTTTGATGCTTTTGCTGGTTTTCTTAGAATCATAGAATGGGTTGGAAGGGACCTTTAAAGGTCATCTAGTCCAAACCCCCCTGCAATAAACAGGGACACCTTCCACTAGATCAGGTTGCTCAGAGCCCTGTCCAGCCTGACCTTGAACACTTTCAGGGATGGGGCAGCCACAGCTTCTCTGGGCAGCCTGTGCCAGTGTCTCACCACCCTCATCATAAAAAATTTCTTCTTTATATCTAGTCTGACTCTGTGCTTTTTTAGTTTAAAATCATTTCCCCTTGTCCTATCGTAACAGGCCCTACTAAAAAGTCTGTCCCCATCTTTCTTATAAGCCCCCTTAAGTATCGAAAGGCTACAATAAGGTCTCCCCGGAGCCTTCTCTTCTCCAGGCTGAACAACCCCAACTCTCTCAGCCATTCCTCACAGAAGAGGTGTTCCATCCCTCTGATAATTTTTGTGTTTCTCCTCTGGACCCGATTCAAGAGGTCCATATCTTTCCTGTGCTGAGGACTCCAGAGCTGCATGCAGTTCTCCAGGTGGGGTCTCACCAGAGCAGAGGGGCAGAATCACCTCCCCTGTTTACTGAAACAGTAACCATCTTTATAGATATACGAGTTGCTTCGTATATATAGATAATCCATTGAAGCCTAAAGCAACGCTTATCCATCCTCTAGGCAGCACAACACTGGCTGTCCCTCTGCTTCCATTCAGAGCACCACACACCAAAAAAATGGTTAAAAGCATCCCTGATATTAGAACAAATAAAGTGCCAGAAACAAGCACCTTCCCCCCCCCCCCCCCATTTTGAACATATCATCACGGAAAGGATTACTCGGCTTTAGCTGTTTGGTAAGAATTCTATCAACCCTTTCTATTTAATGATATCACTTTCTGTGACTAACACTAAGCCCACTGAAGTGACTCTACCATGCCTTATCCACGAGACAGCAGCCTCCTCCGGAATCCCCGCACAGCATTACCATACCCTTCTCAGCTGAGAAGCAACTAACCACATTCTGCCACCAAAGCATTCAGGAAAGCTGAAGCCAAGACTGGATTCAGGCAGACATGTTCCTGTTGTATTTTGCATTCCAGTTAATATTCCTGATTTTATCAATCACATTATGCAGGTGCAAATGTTACAGCAGAGGCCACACCATTATTCAGAGTTTAATAGTTAAAGAGATGCTTGTGCTAAATAAATTTGTGCAGTTCTATTGTGAAAATTCTGCATTCAATAGGTCTCATCGAATCTTGTTCCCTGGTATGCCCAGATTAGTTTAATAGCATGTTCAGCTGGAGAACAAAATGTGCAAGGGCAACAGTTCAAGAGTCTTGATCAGTCCTTTTCTACTCTGTGGGTACATGTGGGAGGTGAAGGTGACAGGATCTACATTATGAGCTTGAGCAACACTCTGAATGCAAGCTATGAGGCCCTGATACCAAACAAGCCTTGGGCTGATGGGCCAGGATGTTGGGAGACAGGAAAAGCGTGGCAAAACACTCTGAGCATTATGCAATTTAAAGCCTTGTGAGTATCCAAATGTAAATTTTTAAAAAAAAAAAATTGCTGCAAATATGTACAAGATGCAAAGAGATTGCTGAAAAGCTATAAGTATATGACAATAAAAATGCAATTATTCACTGTGAAACTTCACATGCTTCACACTACAAGGCGTTACATGACACTAAAGATATGTTAGATAGATAGGGGTATGATAGATACCTGAGTCTAGCCTTACTACCTCATTCACTGTGAAATTCTACTGGGTAAAGCTGTGAAACAATGAGGAAAAAACCCAAAAAGCAAAAAACTCCCAACAAACAGGAGGAAAAAGAGCAAGACCCTGCTCCAAATGAATTCATTATTTCATTTTCAAGTAAGCATCTTACTGCATTCTCCAAGGCACCAGAGAGCAAACAAGCAATAGCTAATGCTAAAATTCTCATAAAGGCATGATCAATAATTGAGCTATAACTGTGGTATGCTTTGAATGCTGTTTGAGTTTCAAACTTGGTAATTATTTTAGATCACCCATCAATGATTGTTTGCCATTTGCGAGTTTTCTTACACTGTCAGCTCAGCAGGATCCCTTCCTCTTGAAAAAAACAGGCTTTTCTAAAAAAATTTGGTCAGCCTTACATTAATGTATGCCTTAATTTTATCCTATAGTAGCAGGAAGAAAAATGACTGGGCAATAGGTCAGATGAAGTACAGTCAGGGACCCTAAATTTTCCCCTGCTATGTACTTAGTATAAGAAATAGTAGATATACAGCAGCTGTACATAGTCACTTGTTAATAATTAAGTATAGAATCACAGAATCATAGAATAGTTAGGGTTGGAAAGGATCTTAAGATCATCTAGTTCCAACCCCACTGCCATGGGCAGGGACACCACACGCTAAAGTATGTCGCCCAAGACTCCATCCAACCTGGCCTTGAACACTGACAGGGATGGAGCATTCACAACTTCCTTGGGCAACCTGTTCCAGTGCCTCACCACCCTCGCAGTAAAGAAATACTTCTTATCTAACCTAAACTTCCCCTGTTTAAGTTTGAACCTGTTACCCCTTGTCCTATCACTACAGTACCTAATGAAGAGCCCCTCTCCAGCATCCTTCTCTTTTCCAGGCTGAACAACCCCAACTTTCTCAGCCTGTCTCAATACGGGAGGTGCTCGATCCCCCTTATCATCCTCGTGGCCCTCCTCTGGACTTGCTCCAACAGCTACATGTCCTTCTTATGTTGAGGACACCAGAACTGTAAGCAGTGCTCCAAGTGGGGTCTCACGAGAGCAGAGTAGATGTATGATTTCATCTCCTTGCCAATTTTATACTGCATACTGAAGGAGGCAAACTGTATTAATCTGATACAGAGACCTATTGTCTGGAAAAATAAAATCTCTCTTTATGAGATATGCATAGCCATCTGAAATACTGTTTATTTACCTCTTCAGTTCTGTTTAATATATATTTGGGACTATGACATACCATTTAAATGCTCTCTCTCAAGTGTAATAGTCTTCTCCCTGTTAATTGTGGAAAATGTAGATTTTTGTACAGTATCAGAAAGTGAAAGAAGGTCATGACATTCTTGTGGGCTTTTTTATGGTTTATAAACTTTTTATGGTTAAACTTTTAGAAGACACAGCCTTGAGTGGCTTGGGAGAAAGCAAAAATCTTAGAGTGCTTCTGGGGAACATCATCTGTAATTTATTCACTTTGAATGCTTTTTATGGTGCAGCTCAAGACAGACGCATGACACGATTCCAACATCCACAAACCCAAGGCATGAAGTAATTGAATACATAACCAGAAGCTGGTAAATGGGTAGTCTTATGAGATATTCTGTAAGTGTTACATGGAGAACAGCTTGCTTCACAATCGTTATTTTGCTGTAGTGCAGAAATCACGTAATGAGGACTTCATGCTGTTGGAATCCTAACCCTTGATTTTTAGAACATTTCAGTCATATTAAAAAAGTGATGTATTTCAAGCAGATAGGGAGAAAAATAGTAATTGGAAGGTCAGCAGTGGGTTAAAGCCACAATTTATTTGCCATTTCCCTCACATTAGATGAAACATTAACAGAATTATTAATAAGGATTCTGTATTGGGTTTGTCACATAGCAGCAATGTATCAAAATATTCTGCTGACAAAAGCATGCTAGTATACTTTTCTTAAGGCTACAGAGAAATCTAATCTATCCTAAAATTACTGAAAAATTATAATTTTTATAGTTGCTTGAATTAGGATGTGACCTTTAAAGTAGAGAGGCAGAAACAATACATCCATCCAATGGTATTTATTTCTCAGTTTCACAAGGTGAATGCATTAAGGAAATTGAATTACAAATTAAAATTCAGCACTGATTTATTATAATGTCCTGGGTTCAGCTGTAACAGTTATTTTTCTCCTTCTTAGTAGCTGGTGCAGTGCTGTGTTGTCGACTTTAGTCTGAGAACAACGCTGATAACACACCAATGTTTTTAGTTGTTGCTAAGTAATGCTTACTTCGATAAAGGACTTTTCAGTCTCATGCTTTGCCAGTGTGGAGGGTCACAAGAAGCCAGGAGGAAGCAGAGACAGGACACCTGACCTAAACTAGCCAAAGGGGTATTCCATACCACAGCACGTCATGCCCAGTATATAAACTGGGGGGAGTTACCCAGAAGGCCCAGAACGCTGCTGGGGTCAGGCTGGGTATCGGTCGGCAGGTGGTGAGCAATTGTATTATGCATCACTTGGGTTTATTGTTTTCTTTTCCTTTTCTCCTGTTAGTTTTGTATTCTCTCCCCTTGTTATTTCCCTTATCATTATTATTGGTGGTGGTAGTAGTGGTTTTCTGTGATACCTTAGTTACTGGACTGTTCTTATCTCAACCCGTGGGATTTACATTCTTTTGATTCTCCTCCCCATCCCTCCAGGAGCAGGTGGGGGAAGAAGGGGGGGAGTGAGCAAGTGGCTGCATGGTTCTGAGTTACCGGCTGGGCTTAAACCACGACATGATGAAAAATTATTCTCTTGAAAAGATGCTTTTCTAATTTCCACTGCAATTGCTATCACCACTGTAGTTATGAGATCCCAGAAAAGCTGGTTCTATTTTTGGTCATGGAGTTATAATTCAGTATTGTTTCAAGCTTTTTTGTGTTACTTTTCCATTTAATTTAGCTTGATTCTTTGACACTTAAAAAAACAAAAACAAAACCAAAAACGAACACACCCTCCTTCACCAGTTGCTCAGATGCCCAGAGCAATTTCAGAAATGGGAAGGCAGATAGATATCTTTGACCTCTGTAAATATTTTGCTGTGGTAACATAATACCTCTTAACAGTTCACTTATGCATTGTTTGCCACTTGGACTTTAAAGACAATTCCCTATTTCAGGATAAAAAGCAACAAAAATATTCCTCTTAAAAGTATCTCGAGTGAAATCAAATTGATTCAGGCTTCTGCTGTGGTATCTTCTCATGATAAGATACTGCATGGCTTTTATTTTTAAATTCTCGAGATGAAATCATTATAGAAAGAATTCATTTTAATAGTTCATAGATTAGAATCATAGAATGGTTAGGGTTGGAAAGGACCTTAAGGTCATCTAGTTCTAACCCCCCTGCCATGGGCAGGGACTCCTCACACTAGACCATGTCACCCAAGGCTCTGTCCAACCTGGCCTTGAACACTGCCAGGGATGGAGCATTTACCACTTTGGGCAACTTGTTCCAGTGCCTCACCACCCTCACAGCAAAGAACTTCTTCCTTATATCTACCTCAAACTTCCCCTGTTTAAGTTTGAACCTGTTACCTCTTGTCCTATTGCTACAGTCCCTGATGAAGATTCCCTCTCCGGCATCCTTGTAGGCCCCCTTCAGATATTGGAAGGCTGCTATGAGGTCTCCACGCAGCCTTCTCTTCTCCAGGCTGAACAGCCCCAACTTTCTCAGCCTGTCTTCATACTTTTTATTTTTTTTATATATATATATATATACACACAGCCTTTTTTTTTAAAAAAAAGGGTAATACCCTTTAGGTCAGTCTAGAAGACTAACTTTTAAACATGAACCCAGCTGCTGCTGATAATGATTAGATGAAAAGTCCCACACAACAATAAACAGGAAGACTTCTGATCTCAGGTTAGGGATGAGAAGGAAGCAGCTTGCTTTGAAATGATTATTTTACTGCAGAGCAGAAATGGCATAATGAAACTTCACGCCGCCAGAAGCTGTAACCCTTGATTGCTGGAATACAGCTGTCACATTAAAAATTACACATTGCCAGTAGATTGTCATAGATACAGTAATCATAGACCTCACATCTGTGCTACACTTGCCCAATTAAGGAGATTCTTCGTGCAAGTCTAGGCCAAAGTTAATGGAATTATTTAATACGCTTTATTTTAGAAGTGTTGTCCAAAGAAATAAATGGAAAAGTACATTAGGACTTATTATTCTGAATGACAATAAAAAGAAATTTGAAAAGCCAGAACCTGTTGCTTTAACAAACCATCTTTAAGAAACTATTGCACAGAACCACAGGTAGTTTCACCGAAGTGTTCAGTTACAGCTATATACTTTAAAGATAAATGCTTAAACCAAACCAAAGAAACCAGTTTTCATTATGACATGGATTAGGGAAAACAAGCTTAAGCACATCTTCAATGGAGATCACATTTCTACATGAAATTCTGCATTTCTATATGAAATCCTATTCCTTTGAGCATGAGCCAGGCAGCCTTCATTTTCTCTCAGCTCTTTATTATACAACTCCAAATATAAATTACATAAGTGATAATTGCAAACCTGGAACTGCAAACAGGATTGTAGCTGCCAAAAGGAAGAACAACTGGCCTAAGACTGAGCTATACTGGTTCACAACAAACCAAAAGCAAGTACTTTCACTGCTGATACTGTCTGCTTAACAAAATACCCCCTTATGGAGAAACTGCTTGTAAACTTCCAGAAAGAGGGGAATAACATACTGAAGTTTCATCCAGCAGTATTTCCTTACTGTAAATATCTTTATAACAATTATAAATTATATAAAAAATTATAACAATTTTAAATATTTGGACATGCTTCTCCATCTTGAGGATGGGACAACCTTTAGCTCTTATAGTTAACAAATACCTTATCTATAGTTCCTACAGACACCCTTCATTTGCAGCACTGCTTCTATGTCCCCATGCCTTAAGACAGACTGCACTTACCTCTGGTGTCAATTTCCTCCCCCCCCCCCCCCCCCCGCTTGCAACAAAAATGTACTGGGTTTCACAGAAGGAAAATGAGAAATGTAATTGACCTTGCAGTCAGATATCCAAGTGTCTCGTAAGAGGAAGAGCAATTACTGCAAATATAGACTCATAGAATGGGTTGGGTTGGAAGGGACCTTAAGGATCATTTAGTTCCAACCCCCCTGCCATGGGCAGGGACACCTTCCACTAGACCAGGTTGCTCCCATCCAACCTGGCCTTGAACACTGCCAGGGATGGGGCAACCACATCTTCTCCGGGCAACCTGTGCCAGGGCCTCACCACCCTCACAGGGAAGAATCAAATATCAATATCAAATCAGTATCAACTATCAAATACCTTTGTGAGGCAAAAGATCATTTACTAAATGTCCTGCTGCAAGATGTAACTGAGCAATTCGAATGGGTCCCTGATTCCAAACTTTGAAGTCCATAGGAGTTTACTGGATTCACTAAGTGGTGGGTTGGACCTGTTCACCTGGGGAATGCAGTTCAGGAACAGTTGCCCCAGAATTGCCCGAAGAAATGCAGACCTATTTTTGCCCTATGGTGTTTGTTTGTCAAGTCTGAGCAGTTAATTGAGCAAACAGCTGATACATTTTTGGTAGGTAGGACTAGATACAGAAGATAGCTTTTTCACTCAAAAATTATCTTTTGAATGTTAGCACGCAACAGGAAGCTGTTTGGAAAAAAAACCACATTTGCAATGAAGTCTCCAAATTATCTAGCCAAAAATTTATCTTTCTGTGTATATACTTATCTAGAGTGAATTAGTACTATGTGCAAAGCATTTCATGCCCCCTCATGATGATTTCTCTCTCTGTTTCACTACAACTTGGCAATAACTGGGATAACCACTGAATAAATTAAACACCAACAACACCTATCAAGATGAATGAAGAGCCTCTGTAGTACTTGTATTGTTATAACATGAGCATACTAACATGCAGTGAATAAAATCAGCTGCAGCATAACTAGGTGTAACTACATTACTTTTCAAATAATTTGGGCTTGAACCATTAGCTGCTACCAATAAAAGCTTCGTGAAGTAAGGAAATTCAGCACAACTGTAATTCTAGTTGTTATGATTTTAATGAATATGAAGATATTTCTACCAGTACAGACTTAGCTCACTGAGCAGTTTGACATTTTCATGCTCCATTAAATGCAGTGAAAAAATTAGATATTTTTAATATTTTCTCAACCTATAGCATCAAAATGTATCATGCATTGCCAAATAAAAATAGTGTTATCAGTCTTTATTTAATATGTTGCTATAAACGAAGCAGTGCCAAGAACAGGGTGCAAAGATGCTGGCACCTTTCTGCTGAGCTGCCTGCAGATATTCATGGGGCAGGCTGTCAGTCGGGAGCATGTGTTAAAAGATTCTTTACAATGTGACAAGGAAGACCAATGTTAAACTCCATGTAAGAGACATTGTTTTCTCCAATTTATGTTACTATTACTTTATTTTTCCTATATTAAGGGTAGAGAAGGGTATCTGGGCAACAAGGATTAACAAAGATAGAGGAGAAAAAAAAAGATGCGTTTCCAATGTTTTATTAGGCCTTACCAAAGAAGAAGTTGAATTTTCCTATTAATCGGAAATATTAATATACTGGGCTGCATCAAAAGAAGCGTGACCAGCAGGTCAAAGGAGGTGATCCTGCCACTCTGCTCTCGTGAGACCCCACTTGGAGTACTGTGTACAGTTCTGGTGTCCTCAACATAAAAAGGACATGGAGCTGTTGGAGCAAGTCCAGAGGAGGGCCATGAAGATGATCAGGGGGCTGGAGCACCTCCCGTATGGAGACAGGCTGAGAAAGTTGGGGCTATTCAGCCTGGAGAAGGTTGCATGGAGACTTCATAGCAGCCTTCCAGTATCTGAAGGGGGCCTACACGGATGCTGGAGAGGGACTCTTCATCAGGGACTGTAGTCATAGGACATGAGGTAATGGGTTCAAACTTAAACAGGGGAAGTTCAGGGTAGATATAAGGAAGAAGTTCTTTACTGTGAGGGTGGTGAGGCACTGGAACAGGTTGCCCAAAGAAGTGGTAAATGATCCATCCCTGGCAGTGTTCAAGGCCAGGTTGGATGGAATCTTGGGCAACACGGTTTAGTGTGCGGTGTCCCTGCCCATGGCAGGGGGGTTAGACCTAGATGATCTTAAGGTCCTTTCCTTTCTATGATTCTATTATTAATGCAATTGGAAATTTAATGAGCTTCTTAATTTATGACTTCGCTAGGCTTGAATTTTAAAACAATAACACAAGCTGCACTCTTATTGCCTGAGTGTGCCTGAAGATGACAGCATGTTTAAGCTTTCACTTTAGCATCTAGTCTAAATATATTAACAAAGAGCACAAAAATCATTGCAGTTGTTCAAAGAGACAGGACAGAATTAATTATTTTTGTGACAAACAAAACCATGCTATTAAAGCATTATCCTTACTGATACATTCCACATTGTGGTGGAAAATCTCCAAGCTCTTTGCTTAATATTAATAAAGTTTTGTGGCACCTATGAGAGCTTGTTAAGAAAGATTATTCCCAATAAACCAATAACTGGAAACAAGATCCAGCTGGTAGTATCATGAAAATTTAGGGTCTGAGCCTGGTCTTAGATCTTCTAAATGTGCCTGGAGACACATATCTCTTCAGAAGACAGAGCCTGTTCTCTGCACTGTTCTGTGATATTGCAGGTTTTTTCTTAAATGACTTTCCCACTCATTTCAGAACTTCCTGGGGCTGTGCAGTTACCAAAAAGGTCACTGTGCCGACCTACTACAGTTCAGCAAAGGCATTACAAAGGGCACTATCATGCCATGTCTTAAGCTCTACCTGATCTACACTGCACGGCAAACAAGCGAGCAACCCAACCACTGGGTTCAGCTTGCTCAGGACATAGGATCTTATCATTACAGATCCTCACTACAGCAGACTAGTCACAAAGAATATTTTCCATATGAAACTCCATATGAAATATATCTCCTGTTATCCTAAACAAAAGTTTTCCTATCAAACAGATATTCTTAATTCTTTTCTTATTTTAACAGTTTTATGCTGCTTCATGATAGTTTAATAGTAGCGTTAACTACAAATTTATTACATTACATAAGAGTTGACATATTCTGTTATCGGGCTTGCTTAGTACTTGGATGGGAGACCGCCTGGGAATCCTGGGTGCTGTAGGCTTTTTTTGTATCCACCCCTTATTCCATACCATTCACGTCATGCTCAGATCCCACATTTTTCAATATACCATCACTTTTTACCTCATATATATACAAACACACATACACAAACAGACAAAGAGACAGATATCATTCCTTAGTCCATGGACCATCCCTATAAAGTTGGCTAAATTCAATCAGTCCATGATGTCAGGCTCCATCTGTTGTAAAAATCTTTCAGGGCAGGAGAAAGAGTATGTAGTGTTGGATTGTTGCCTGCTGACAACACCGCTGAACTCGTCTGGTTTCATCAAAGTTCATTCTTTGTTGGGCTGATGATCGGAGGGAAGTCAGAGTCAGTCGATGGAGACCTGAGGACAGTTCTGGGAGACTCCAGCTGCTGCTGCCAGCTTTTCCCTTTACTTTATTGTCCGCTGATGATCACGACAGCACATACCTACTTTTCAAAGCCCAGAGTGGCAGAGATGGGCATCTAGCTGATGGGCTATAAAAGTGTTACATAGCAGGCAACAGCATACAAGCGAGTTCATTGGCTGTTTTCCCCCAAAATTAAATCCCCTTGAGGGACACATTGGACTTCCCCATCTTCCCGCATTACCCACCAAGTACATCCAGATCCCTGAGCAGAAGCAATCCCACGAGTGGGTTTGCCTTTACCTGAAGCAGGAATAACCCAGACTGTCTTCCCCAACAAATTCTTTATGTGCACCACAGGAACTTTATCCCCCTCTGTGGTACGTAAAAGTTCTGATTGGGCTGGGCCAGCCCTGTTGGCAGATCCCCTACTGTTGACCAACCAGGTGGCTTTTGCTAAATGTGTATCCCAATGTTTGAAAGTCCCACCACCCATTGCTCTCAGTGTAGTTTTTAACAGCCCCTTGTAACATTCGATTTTCCCAGAGGCTGGTTGTCGTGGTTTGAGCCCAGCCGGTAACTCAGAACCACGCAGCTGCTCGCTCACTCCCCCCCTTCTTCCTCCCCCCGCTCCCGGAGGGATGGGGAGGAGAATCGGAAGAATGTAACTCCCACGGGTTGAGATAAGAGCAGTCCCGCAACTAAGGTATAATACAAAACCACTACTGCTACCACCAATGATAATAATGATTAGTGAAATAACAAGGGGAGAGGATACAATTGCTCACCACCCCCCGACCGATACCCAGCCCGACCCAAGCAGTGATCTGGGCCTTCCGGGTAACTCCCCCCAGTTTATATACTGGGCATGACGTGGTGTGGTATGGAATATCCCTTTGGCTAGTTTGGGTCAGGTGTCCTGTCTCCGTTTCCTCCCGGCTTCCCCTCCTCCCTGGCAAAGCATGAGACTGAGAAAGTCCTTGGTTGGAATAAACATTACTTAGCAACAACTGAAAACATCGGTGCTGTCAGCGTTGTTCCCAGGCTGAAAGTTAAAAAACACAGCACTGCACCAGCTAATAAGAAGGAGAAAAATGACTGCTATAGCTGAACCCAGGACACTGGTGCATGGCAGGGGATGTGATATACCCACTCAATGCCACGCTCTTTGGCCCAAGTGTCTATAAGGTTGTTCCGGAAATGAGTCCTATTGTCTGACTCAATTCCCTCTGGGGTGCTGCATCGCCACAAGACTTGTTTCTCAAGGCCCAGGATAGTGTTCCAGGCAGTGGCGTGGGGCACAGCGTATGTTTACAGCCATCCAGTGGTTGCTTCCACCATGGTAAGCACATGGCGCTTGCCTTGGCGGGTCAGTGGGAGTGTGATATAGTCAGTCTGCCAGGCCTCCTCATACTTGTACTTCAGCCATCGTCTTCCATACCAGAGGAGAGGCTTTAACCACTTGGCTTGCTTGATTGCAGCATGTTTCACATTCATGAATAACCTGGGCAATAGTGTCCATTGTTAAGTCCACCCCTCGATCATGAGCCCATCTATATGTTGCATCTCTGCCTTGATGGCCTGAGGTGTCATGGGCCCACCAGGCCAAAAATACTTCACCCTTATGTTGCCAATCTAAGTCCATCTGAGCCACTTCAATCTTAGCAGCTTTATCCACTTGCTGGTTGTTCTGGTGTTCCTCAGTGGCCTGACTCTTGGGTACATGAGCATCTACATGGTGTACCTTCACCACCAGGTTCTGCACCTGGGATTCCCAGGCAGTCTTCCATCTAAGTGCTAACTGAGCCCAACCCTGCTTAGCTTCTGAGATCAGATGAGATCGGGAGTTCTCGGGGTGATGTGGCTGTAGGCAAAACACATGCTGTATTTGTTGCAACATCCTGATTCCTAGCAAAAGCAGAAGACAGGTTTCAAGTGCATCCAAAGGCCATCTCTCGTGGTTTAAACCGAATCCAGGACACCATCCAAAACCTTTAGAATTCTCAAATGCTGCTGTAAGTATCCTGGTGGCGGAGAGGAAGGTGTGAGGGAATGTCCCCTTCATAGGTTGACCCCCAGAGGAGGGAAAAAAAGATGTGCAATTGCTAAAATTTCCCATTATATGCCTCCCAAAGTATAGAGGTGATGACCATGCTGAGAATGCATGCGAGGCAAATTTCATGCTCAATGATTCTATTGTATTACAAGTCATTACCATGAAGTACAGTGAAACAATAACCTTAGCCCAGGCCCCAAAGCTGATAAACACTAAAACAGCAAATACTGGCTGTAAGTAAGGTACAACATGCTGAAACTCCAAGACCAAATGCAACAACTCTGAGAGCAAATAAATCAACATTGTGACAAGTAACTATTAATCCGAAACATTGAATGCTTATCACAAATACGATTAGACACACTCTGGTCAGATCTGTCGTTATCTCAACCCTTCGTGCCCCAGCATTGGGCGCCAAAAAGAACTGTCATGGTTTAAGCCCAGCCAGTAACTCAGAGCCACGCAGCCGCTCGCTCACTCCCCCACTTCTTCCCCCCTAGCTCCCGGAGGGATGGGGAGGAGAATCAAAAGAATGTAAATCCCACGGGTTGAGATAAGAACAGTCCAGTAACTAAGGTATAATACAAAACCACTACTACTACCACCAATAGTAATAATGATAAGGGGAATAACAAGGGGAAGGAATATAAAACTAAAAGGGGAAAGGGGGAAAAAAGAAACAATAAACACAAGTGATGCATAGTACAATTGCTCACTACCTGCCAACCGATACCCAGCCTGACCCGAGCAACGATCTGGGCCTTCCGGGTAACTCCCCCCAGTTTATATACAGGGCATGACATGCTGTGGGATGGAATACCCCTTTGGCTGGTTTGGGTCAGGTGTCCTGTCTCTGCTTCCTCCTGGCTTCTTGTGCCCCTCCTCACTGGCAGAGTATGAGACTGAAAAGTCCTTTATCAGAGTAAGCATTACTTAGCAACAACTAAAAACATCTGTGTGTTATCAGCATTGCTCTCAGACTAAAGTCAAAACCACAGCACTGCACCAGCTACTAAGAAGGAGAAAAATAACTGTTACAGCTGAACCCAGGACACAGACCCTTCACCAGCTTTGTTGCCCTTCACTGGACCCGCTCCAGCACCTGTCTTTCTTTTTTGTAGTGAGGGGCCCAGAACTGAACACAGGATTTGAGGTGCAGCCTCACCAGTGCCAAGTACTGGGGATGATCACTGCCCTGGCCCTGATGGCTATGCTATTTCTGATACAGGCCAGGATGCCATCAGCCTTCTTGGCTGCCTGGGCACAAGCTGGCTCATGTTCAGCTGGCCGTCAATCAGCACCCCCAGGTCCTTTTCCACCGAGCAGCTTTCCAGCCACTCTTCCCCAAGCCTGGAGCATTGCATGGGGTTGTTGTGGCCCAAATGCAGGACTTGACTCTGCACTTTGCCTTGTTGAACCTCATACCATTGGCCACAGCCCATTGATCCAGCCTGTCCAGATCCCTCTGCAGAGCCTTCCTATCCTTCAGCTGATCAACGCTCCCAGACAACTTGGTGTCACCCGCAAATTTACTGAGGCTACATTCATGGAATAATTCTGTCTCCCAGCTACTCTCTCTCTGAGCACTAGTGAGATGTTGGTCATCATTGTGTCTGGCACCAGACATTTAATGATCACTAATTCACCTGGGTGCAGCAGACACCAGTGTGTTATTTATGGCAAAAAAAAATATACGACCATTTAGGCAACACCATCTGAAAGCTGGTAAGTAACTGTTGTGGTTTGAGCCCAGCCGGTAACTCAGAACCACACAGCCGCTCGCTCACTTCCCCCCCCCCCCTTCTTCCTCCCCCCGCTCCCGGAGGGATGGGGAGGAGAATGGGAAGAATGTAACTCCCACGGGTTGAGATAAGAGCAGTCCCGCAACTAAGGTATAACACAGAACCACTACTGCTACCACCAATGATAATAACGATTAGTGAAATAACAAGGGGAGAGGATACAATTGCTCACCACCCCCCGACCGATACCCAGCCCGACCCGAGCAGTGATCTGGGCCTTCCGGGTAACTCCCCCCGGTTTATATACTGGGCATGACGTGCTGTGGTATGGAATACCCCTTTGGCTAGTTTGGGTCAGGTGTCCTGTCTCTGCTTCCTCCCGGCTTCCCCTCCTCCCTGGCAAAGCATGAGACTGAGAAAGTCCTTGGTTGGAATAAACATTACTTAGCAACAACTAAAACCATCGGTGTTATCAGCGTTGTTCCCAGGCTGAAAGTTAAAAAACACAGCACTGCACCAGCTACTAAGCAGGAGAAAAATGACTGCTATAGCTGAACCCAGGACAGTAACATGGATAGTAAAGATGTAGCATAACATTAAATTTAGATTTGTATTAGTATAGTAGATCTGTATAACTTCCCTGAGTTCACTGCACTTAAGACATTTTTTTCCTTGTAGTTTAAATCTGAAGTGACAGACTGTATCATGAGAAAGACAGCTAAAAGAAGCCAACTTTAGAAGTCAAATTCAGAAAACATTGAAGAGATTGGCAAGTGCTTCAGCAAACATTTACATTAAACATGAATTATTGTCTGATTACACGATAAAGCCAGTAAATGAAGAAACATTTCTTTAAACAGTTACTCATCTTCTACTAGCATTTGTATTTCATTTTTAAAGCACAGCATATCAGTGTAAAGTATAAATCTCTCAAATAAGTTACCTTTATGAAACACTACTACAAAAATGTAATTAGTTGTCATTAACCACTGCTAGATGAGCCATAACAGCATAGAAATAACCATAGCAATTTTACTTATAAACACGAGTTTGTAGATCAGATTTAAAAAAAAAAAAAAAAAGGAAAAAAACCTATGATTAATCATGTAAGTTGGACTTGCATGTACTATGCACTGTGTTTTGAGACCTTTCATGGTTCCATGAAAATTAATCTGAAAGGACTGAGCTAGCCCAGTCATGCTTTCAGTTACAATGATCTAAAATACCTTTACCTGCAATTGTCCTTGTCAAAAAGGCTGTGGATTCATCATGTAGACTTATTAAACTGAAGTCTTCAAGCAACTGAAGTTCTCAAGCAAGAGTGACAGTGATGACAGCAGTTTTATAAGTTGAAAAGCCTCAAACTAATTTCATAATTAAGAACTCTTTTCCATTATACATTCATCTATTAACTTATACTGTTCCTAACCTCTGCTAAGTAAAGAGATCCTACACATCTGCTAAAGCTGCCTTCTAGGATTTTCACATCTTTATTATTACATTTTCAGGTAGACATGGCTAGAAACCAGAAGATTTGGCAAAACACAATTCTGTATTGTTTTGTCTCTCCAAAACTCCACAAACATTACCTCACTTATACATAACTCCACTGTATGTTGCTGTGGTTTTACAGCAAAGGATAGTACTTAATTCAAGCTATTACTAAGATTAAGTCCCATACTATCCAAAGCTGCAGGGGGCGAAACCACACAAACTTTGGTAAGTGCACAAAGAACAGCATTGTTTTTTAGAGCTCTAACCTGGGATTGTGGATTTCGGCTGCTTCTCATTCTGCTACTGGCCTTTTAGCTGAGATTAAGCAATCGCTTTTCTCCATCTCAGTTTCCCTATATGTAAAAGAGAGGTAGAATCATTCACTCCATTTAATAATTGTTATGACATCTGTAAATAAATAGGCCTTCCATGGAGTATTGTTACTATGAAATACATTAATTATGATTCATCATTGGTTTATTTATCTTTGCATTGAGAGAACTTGTTCCTGTTTTCCTTTTAGTTACTGAGAAGACACACTTATCAGTCCAGCAAAAATGAAACTAATGGTTTTATTTTTACTAAATACTGACTTTAATTTCTTTCTTTGTTTAGGGATAAAATATAACATGGGATTCCAGCAACCAAAAAAAGTAAGTCTTCAGAAGTACGTAAGGAAAATTGTACCCATATTCTGAGTATGGAGTACGGACAGAGATGGCTGAGATAAGGCCACCAGACTGGAGATGAAGTATTTAAAAGGAAAGATGCATTGAAGCTTTGCCATGAAGTGCAAATTTTCCTTTTAAAATATGAATTTGATAAGCTATGAAACTTTAGTTTTATAAGACTTTTCCTAGACTGAATATTGCTAAAAGATACTGTAAACTTTGCATATATTAATATCCTCTACAAAATCGCACTGATCAAATAAATGTCTTGAGAGGCACTTTAAAATAGGCGAAAGAAAAATACTGGTGAAATTCCTCCATCTAGTGGCTATTGGGACACTGACAGCAGCAGGGAATGGCTGTGGCGGGCTGCCACTAGTTCATAGTTAAGGACAAGTGCAAAATCTGCAAAGGAACAATCGTGCAGCTGCCAGCTGTTACCCAAATGCCATTGCCTGGTTAAATCAGTGATGTGATTGACATCACTCCATCTTTACAGCTCCAGCTTGACCTTCTTGATGAAGAGTTACACTGCAGAAGATATTCAAATCATGGCATTTGAGTTCCTCAAAAACTGTAGGTTCATCATCAATGTAAAAGAGTAAATGTAAAGAGTAATACTTAGAAATACATCTGGTATTCTACATAGACGAAAACTTCAATACACCTTTGACTACTAGAAACAACCTCTGAAGACAGCATACAACAAACACTCCCAACAATTGAATACATAGCGTCTTCCATGAAAAATTATCACCTGGTTTCCCAGTCCACACATCACACACCGCCTCCACTACAAGACGTTTTAGAAGCCTGTGTTCTGCAACAACTTGCATAGTAGTCTAAAAATTGTGTTTAGTACTTACCTGTTCTGTTAGACTTTTGTATAATAGTCATCAATTTAAGAAAGTCAACAAGAAAATAATACGATCTGATTTTTTTCTTCTTTTGTCACTAGTGCTTTTTATAATGAATACCGAGTCTCTTTTCTGAGACTTTTTTTAAACCTCTCACCATTAAAGAAGGATGAGGCAGGATATAACCTCCATGACAGCACAAGTTTTTTAAGTTATCCATAGCATCGCTTTTTTCAGCCAAGAGAGACTTATAAAACCACAATTCAGATTTAATCTGCCACCTTGAAAGAACATGACCCTATTAATCCCCATACTGTACACCTTAAAATTCATCCATTATCTTATTTTTGAAGCCAGTTTTAAATACTATCAGGGAGCAAATAAAGACTGAAAATCAAAAATTTACAATTTATAAAACCTCTATATAAACATTAAGTATTTTGGGTAAGCAATAAACATTCTGCAACTACATCTGCTTCCTCTGTTGAAATACTCCCTGGTGGTTCATATGCCACTCGGCTCCCAGGTAAGCTCTCAAAACAGAGATGACATGTAGTTAAACAGTGTCCAGGACCTAATTTTAGTCTTAGAGGCACAGACATGTAGACAGGGATTTAATTCGGATGCTTTGAGAAGCAGGAAGTAATGCAGCACATCTGGGCTGTATGCCAGAAGTAGTATTAACCAGTGAGATCCACCTAATGAAAAGCAGCGGGTCCCAAAAAACCCTTATCCATAGAACCGTGTTGCTTACTCTGTTTTCAGTTGCCTAATCCCATCCAGAGATACATTCCTGCCCCTTACTGCTTCTCATCAAGTCTCAATCATCGCTTTGGTCCAAGGCTCATCTCACTCAAGCCTCCCTTTGGGGTCCTTACTCATGCTGCTCTCACCAAACCCACTTCTCTGCAAAGCCTCCATGTTTTCACTTCAGTCCTTTCTGCTTCCCTTTTCCCACTCTTGCTCCCTCTGCATCTTCACTTTACAAACATTATAAACCTCCCTTCCCTGTCAGGCTTTGCTCTGTGCACAACTTCCCATCCAGATCTGAACTGGAATTTGCCAGCTCAGGTTCATCTCGGCCTTTGACTTTCCTGTAAGCACAGAAAAAGATTACAACAGTCCATACCATAGTGTAGGCTCAGCACCACGGACTTGCAGCAATGCCTTTTGCTGTACAACTGCTGAGCTCAGTGTATGAAAGATCCACATACTGTTAACAGCACAAGCTGTTAACAGTGACAAACACCTTCTCATTTACTAACATCTTTCATCTATTTTTCCCATCAGGACTGCATTTCCAGCAATAACCAGAATAGAAGATTAAGAAAAAATACTGCAGACAGCGTAGCAACAGTAAAGCAGAGCGATTCATTACACCTATCTGAAAACGTGCCCACTAAGCTTCAAAGCACAGACGGAAGGCAAAGCAGCATAATGTTTGCTATGAAAGATCAAAAGAACGATGAAGAAAGTAATTCCATCAGGCTCAATAAACGAAGGAGGAGATTTATAATTAAAAAGAGCCCAATTCTTATTTCCATGAACAGCTCCATTCTCAACCTGCCCACGCTTAAATCTGAGGATAGAAACAACAAATGGAAAAGTCTCTATCAGATCCAAAGAGAAAGAAAGCAGATTATGAGAGAAACTTGTTCTAAGTACAAGAGTAATAATAGAAGAATAATCACTCCTTATCATGTTTCTAGAATATTTGTAGAAGATAAATATAGAGTTTTATACTGTGAAGTTCCAAAAGCCGGCTGCTCTAACTGGAAACGAGTGCTCATGGTTCTCAACGGGCTGGCTTCTTCCACAAAAGATATACAGCACAACACAGTGCACTACGGAAACTATTTAAAAAGACTGGATGGGTTTGATCACAAAGGAATTTTTCATCGGCTCAACACTTACACAAAGATGCTTTTTATTCGTGAGCCTTTTGAAAAGCTGGTATCTGCATTTCGGGACAAGTTTGAACACCCAAACAACTACTACCATCCAGTTTTTGGAAAAGCCATCATTTCCAGATACCGTGTCAATGCCACCAAAGAAGCATTAAGGACAGGCACTGGAGTCAAATTTAAAGAGTTCATTCAGTATCTCCTGGATGTACATAGGCCAGTGGGTATGGATATCCACTGGGACCACGTCAACAGGCTTTGCAGCCCATGTTTAATAGACTATGACTTTGTTGGGAAGTTTGAAAGTATGGAAGAAGATGCAAACTACTTCTTGCACTTAATTGGTGCTCCACAAAACTTAACTTTCCCCAAGTTTAAAGATAGGCACTCCAATGAAGAAAGAACTACTACTAAAATTACACAACAGTATTTTGCACAGCTTTCGCCTTCTCAACGACAACAAAGCTACGACTTTTACTATATGGATTATTTGATGTTTAACTACTCAAAACCTTTTGAAGATTTATATTGATTTGAGAGCTGGGACATTTCCACAGTTATATCAGTTGAATTGCATAACAAATCCAGGTGGTTTCTGTTTCTATATACTTGTCCGTTAGTAAACGATCAGTTGAAGAGTAGGAAAAACCCAATGGCTAGTGATGTTTACACCTTCACCTTAATTGCCTCCTTTTTCAAATCATATTTTTTCTATGACTTGTCCATATGAAATGTATGTACATATATGTATAATATGTCAGGGGTTCCAAATAAAGCACACAATTTTCCATGCTGGTGTGGCCTGTATTTGTGCTGGGAGGACAGTTTGAAACTGGGGAAACATAGCTGACGATTCTACAGTGGAGCCAGTATTTCAAGCTCTTTTTAGGAAATCAGTCTGAAAGTGACAAAGTAGCAAGAAAAAAAAAAATACACTGGGTAGTATTCACAGTTCATTGAAATCTGCAACACACAAATCCATACACTAAACAGGCACTAGGTATTTGGAGCTGGTGGTAAATTGCTATTTCCTGATATTTGAAGTTAGATAGGGAGAAAAAGTCTATCATGCTTACACTGTTCCAAACCACACTGGTGAAAACAACTAATACTTCATGACTATGTGAGTGCAGTATTAAACCAGATGCTGAAATTCAGAGTGAGGACACGTTCTCCCCCTTCAGTATTTCCCTTATGGCACATTCATCTACAAAAAGATAAAATGCAGGCAAACATTTGCATTTTTATAAATGTTATTAAGATTCTTTTAATCCTTTGCATTAACATAAATCTCTGGTTTAATCTTCACAGTCACCAGGAATATCAAATCTTTCCTTCATAATAACAAGCAAGAATAAATGCAACTTCCTGCCCAACAGGGTAGTTCTTTTCATTGCTGCAAACAATTTGCATGTGTTTATTGCAGCAACAATTAGATCTCACTTAACATGCAAAAAATAATCCAGATGGTTTAGTTCAGTTAATTTTCTATACTTATGAGAATATTTTCTTTCGTATCTAGCAGAATTCTCTTGTGAGAATCAAATACTTGACCTTCCACTGGTTTTGTAAACCTTCACACTAATTCTGGACACAGTACCCTTGTTTACATGTCATTTAACCACTTGAAATGATGACATTTAAATTAGCCATACTGGAACAAGACTCAAACTCTACCACAAAGCTGAACTTGAACTCCCCAGTGATTTCCAGAGTTTGTATTTCACAACCAAGAATTCCACCACAACTGGTGCTGTACAAATGTACAAACACCTAAGAAGAAACACTTGTTCCAAGCAGTTTCACATTGGGAAAAACTGTTTCAAAATTCCTTGTATTGAAAGCTTTACTGACAAATACTTCATGCATCATGTTTGACATCAGACTTTCATTTTTTTGTTCAGAGAAAAACTGTTTGCATTAGAAAGGTAATGTGGAACTTTTATATTGTTCCATGAAACCAGTTATCATTCCTGGTCTGCCCAAGCTTCCCATTGCTGCCTTGCTGCTGCACCTACCCCAGCTTTCCACACCCACAGATACTTGTTGATCTGCTCACGTGACTAGGGAACAGCCTTTGCATTCTGCTGGGCCAGCTCAGGCCAGCAGTAACAGGCAGGGGCTATTCACCTGGGCTGGTCTGCCAACAGGTAACCATGGCAGATAACATCACTCAACGCTTCCTAGTGCAGATAGAGGAGAACATTAATACTGACAATGGTGGGATTTATTGGGGGGTGTGGCTGCATAGTCAAGACCACCACTAGGTGTGGGGTCGTATTTGGAGGACAGTGGACATGTGATGAGCCAGCCATATGAGGGCCTCTTCTAAGCATGCAGCCACATACCAAGAAGAAGATATGAGGATGTGAACCAGCCATCAGAGAGCTTCTTCTAAACACGTAGCTGCATACCAAGAAGAAGATAAGAGGAAGAAAACATCTGCAGTCGGATACATGGGAAGAACACCAGGAATTAGGTGATCCAATAAGGACACTTACCGAGCCGCGTGATTGCCTCGTGCAAGAGGGCTTTTACCAATCAAAGGGCACGTGACCACATGTAGAGATAGAAAACTCTGTATATAAAGGGATCGTGGGAACAATAAAGTGGCTTCTGCTTGATTCACATTGGATCGTGTAGGGTCCATTGTCGTCTCTCCTCAGTTGGTGACCCCGATGTGATCGTCATACGATAGTACCGGGAGCAACCCCGAAGGAGAGGACCGGCTGGAGAGCCGAGCCAGCGGGACTGGAGTCAGGACGGATCGGAGGACAGTCCGTGAAGAAAAAGAATGTACGTTGCAACGGGACACCCTTAGAGGTGAGCAGCCGGTAATAAGAGATGGGGCAGAGTGTAACAAAGGAAGAAAGTGCGATTGTGAAACTGCTCCTACATATACTCTCTAAGAGAGGAATTAAACACGATGAACTTGTGCTCCGAAAATTACTAATATGGTGCCGAGAGAACGGGTTCCCCCCAGATCCACAGGCTGCTTTTAAGGTCGAAACTTGGGAAAAGGTTGGGGAATGGTTATGGGATGCCGTAAGCGACAGCAACAAAGAAGCTAAGGGACTAACAACAACTTGGAAGCTGATTCTAACGACCCTTCAAGCGATGAGGGCAGTGCTATCAGCTGCTGCCGCCGGAGCTTTTATAGCTTTACAGCCCCCATTGCCTAAGATCAAAGTTTTCGATCGGCTCCCTGTCCCTTCCCCCGCTGCCCCGTCGGCACCTCTGACAGAGGACGAGGTGGATCCCCGGAAAAACAAGGGGATGGAAGTGGATGAAGCCTGGTCCGTACTGCTGCCTCCCGACCTCTGCGTAGAAAAGCCACCCAGGGGAGAGCCGCTGCCCATCCCACCCAACCCATCTCACTCCAAGAGCCAGCCATCGCTTTTTCCACCTCTCCCTCCGTCCACGCCTCCCCCACCAACGTCTCCGCGAAAATCATCCACGCTCGAGCCCCACAGGGAACCGGACTGGGCGCAGAAACTACTTCGAAAGTTGGAGGACTTGGAAAGAGATAAGATCGCTCGAGGTGAGTATCTCCAGAGAGGACGCCTTTAACACCGGAGCGGGGGGAAGCACAGTGTCCAGGAGCCTCAGTTCGGAGCGGCAAGAGCGACCGAGGGAGCCTCAAGTCCTCGACAGGACTTGCCCAGGAGCCGGCAGCTTAGCTGACGCGAGCAGCTGACTCACAGGGGGCGGCGCCAGGAGTGACGGCACCAGCCCTCAGTGGGGAAAAACCCATCCCAGGGAGCGCGGGCGACCAGGGCGTGGCATGACAGTTTGCGCGGCAGTTCGAGCGGGCAGAGAGCGGGATGGTGAGCACTCACCTCAGGACCAGGGCCCACTGTGGGAGCTCTGCCCCGGCGGTGGCCAGCGTAGGCACCCAGACAGAGCCGATGAGAGGGGAGGCTGCGGCACAGACCTCGGAGTGTAGAAAGTGCCTCGACTGGTCTCGTGAGGTGAGGGTGCACAATCGACAGGGCTGCACTCGGTGCACCCTGGTGGAGGTCTTCCTGCAGCAGGTGGCTGAGCTGCGGGAGGCTGTTGGTGAGCTAAAAGATGCCAAGGAAGCTGAGAGGAAGCTGGGCTGCTTGCTCCAGGCCCAAACTGCGCAGGGGCTGCAAACGTCTAGCACTGCTCATATAGGAAAGAAGGAGGGCAGCAACCCAGGAAGCTGGGAATTAATTACGAGAAAAACTAACAAAAAAAGGAGGAAGAGGACAATTAACGACAAGGGGCTTCCTCCTAAATCTGATGTCCCCACCCAGAACCGCTTCGCAGTTCTGCAGGGGGCTAATGAGAAAGCACCCACCACACCTAATGAGCACCCTGCTGATGCACCAGTAAAGAGGATCGCTACTGATGCCTCCAGGAAAAAGAGGAGGGTCATAGTAGTAGGGGACTCTACTTTGAAAGGCACAGAGGCACCCATCTGCCGGCCTGATCCAGTCTCGAGGGAGGTGTGTTGCCTGCCAGGGGCTCGGATCAGGGATGTTGCTGAGAGGCTGCCTGATGTAGTAAGTCCTGCTGACTATTACCCCCTCCTAGTGGTCCATGTGGGTGCTAGAGATATAGATAGCAGTAGCCTGGAGAACATTAAGAAGGACTACAGAGCCCTGGGAGAGGTGGTTAGGGGCTCTGGAGCTCAGATAGTTTTTTCATCGATTCTCCAGGACAAAGGGGAGGACCTTAAAAAAGCTAGGCGCGTTTGGCAGGTTAATAAATGGTTAGAATGGTGGTGCCATAGTCAGGGGTTTGGCTATTTAGAACATGGGGCTCCATTTGGGAGGCCAGATCTACTGGAGGCTGGTGGAGCTGGTCTGACAAAGAAGGGGAAGAGCTGTTTTGGTAGGAGGCTTGCCAGGCTGGTCAGGAAAGCTTTAAACTAGATGTGTTGGGGGAGGGGAGCATTGATCCATCCCAACACTCCTGGTCAGTTGCCAGCACCTGTAATAAGTGCTTGGAGTGATGTAGAGATGTTCCAGCTGCCCCAGCCATTGAGTCAGCTTCATTTGGAGCTTGGCTAAGGTGCCTCTGTACAAACGCCCATAGTATGGGGAATAAGCAAGAGGAATTAGAGATGTGTGCAAGGCTACGGGAATATGATGTCATTGGTATCACAGAAACATGGTGGGATGGCTCCTATGACTGGAATGTCGGAATGGAAGGTTACAGGCTGTTTAGAAAAGACAGGCCAGGCAGACGGGGAGGGGGTGTTGCTATCTATGTCAGTGATAGGCTAGAGAGTACGGAACTCTGTCTGGGGACGGGTGATGAGGTAACAGAGTGTTTGTGGGTCAGGATCAAAGGGAAAACAGCAACGGGGGACATTACGGTGGGGATCTGTTACAGGCCGCCTGATCAAGAGGACTCTGTGGATGAAGAGCTCTACAGACAGATAGGAACAGCCTCATGCTCACAGGCCCTGGTCCTCATGGGGGACTTCAACTATCCTGACATCTGTTGGAGGGACGGTACAGCCCGGCACAAGCAATCCAGGAGGTTCCTCGATTGTGTGGAAGACAACTTCCTCTTTCAAGCAGTAGAGGAGCTGACGAGGAGAGGTGCCATGCTGGACCTTGTGCTCACCAACAGGGAGGGACTGGTTGGAAATGTAACGCTCCAGGGCAGCCTTGGCTCTAGTGATCACGAGATGGTTGAGTTTGAGATCCTCAGGACAGTGAGAAGAGCATGCAGCAAGCTCACTGCCCTGGACTTCAAGAAAGCAGACTTTGGCCTCTTCAGGAACCTCCTTAGTAAGGTTTCATGGGATACAGTCCTAGAGGGCGGGGGGGCCCAAGACTGCTGGTCGGTATTAAAGGATCACCTGCTACATGCTCAAGAGTGTTGCATCCTGACTAGAAGAAAGTGCAGCAGGAGGGCCAGGAGACCTCCATGGATGGACAAGGAGCTGCTGAGGAAACTTAGAGGGAAAAAAGAAGCTTATAGAAGGTGGAAGCGAGGACAGGCGGCCTGGGAAGAATATAGGAGCATTGCCCGAGAAGCTAGGGACCAGGTTAGGAAAGCTAAGGCCCAGCTAGAATTAAGTTTGGCAAGGGATGTAAAAGATAACAGGAAAGGATTCTATAGATACGTAGCAAATAAAAGACAGACTAGGGACAATGTAGGCCCTCTCCAGAAGCTATCAGGAGAACAGGCTACCATGGATTTGGAGAAGGCTGAGGTTCTTAATGACTTCTTTGCCTCAGTCTTCACCAGCAAATGCTCTGACCACACAACCCAAGTCTTGGAAAGCAAATGCAGGGACTGTGAGAACGAAGACCTTCAGCCCACTGTAGGAGAGGATCAGGTTCGAGACCATCTTAAGAACCTGAATGTGCACAAGTCCATGGGACCTGATGAAATCCATCCGCGGGTCCTGAAGGAGCTGGCGAATGAAGTTGCTAAACCACTGTCCATCAGATTTGAAAAATCCTGGCAGTCAGGTGAAGTTCCCGATGACTGGAAGAAGGGTAATATAACCCCCATTTTCAAGAAGGGGAAGGTGGAAGACCCAGGGAACTACAGACCAGTCAGTCTCACCTCTGTGCCTGGCAAAATCTTGGAACAGTTTCTCCTGGAAAGCATGCTAAGGCACATGAAAAACAACGAGGTGGTTGGTGACAGCCAACATGGCTTCACTAAGGGGAAATCCTGCCTGACCAATTTGGTGGCCTTCTATGATGGAGCCACGGAACTGATGGACAGGGGCAGAGCAGTTGACGTCATCTACCTGGACTTGTGCAAAGCGTTCGACACTGTCCCGCATGACATCCTTGTCTCTAAATTGGAGAGACATCAATTTGATAGATGGACCACTCGGTGGATAAAGAACTGGCTCGATGGCCGCACGCAAAGAGTTGTGGTAAATGGCTCGATGTCCAGTTGGAAACCTGTAACGAGTGGTGTCTCTCAGGGATCGGTGTTGAGACCGGTCCTGTTCAACATCTTTGTCGGCGACATGGACAGTGGGATTGAGTGCGCCCTCAGCAAGTTTGCTGACGACACCAAGCTGTGTGGTTTGGTTGATAGGCTGGAGGGAAGGGATGCCATCCAGAGGGACCTTGACACGCTTGTGAGGTGGGCCGATGCCAACCTTATGAAGTTTAACCAAGCCAAGTGTAAGGTCCTACACCTGGGTAGGGGCAATCCCAGACACTGCTACAGGTTGGGCAGAGAAGAGATTCAGAGCAGCCCTGCAGAAAAGGACTTGAGGGTGTTGGTTGACGAGAAGCTTAACATGAGCCGGCAGTGTGCGCTTGCAGCCCAGAAAGCCAACCGTATCCTGGGCTGCATCAAAAGAAGCGTGACCAGCAGGTCAAAGGAGGTGATCCTGCCCCTCTACTCTGCTCTCGTGAGACCTCACTTGGAGTACTGCGTACAGTTCTGGTGTCCTCAACATAAAAAGGACATGGAGCTGTTGGAACGAGTCCAGAGGAGGGCCACGAGGATGATAAGAGGGCTGGAGCACCTCCCGTATGAAGACGGGCTGAGAGAGTTGGGGCTGTTCAGCCTGGAGAAGAGAAGGCTGCGTGGTGACCTCATAGCAGCCTTCCAGTATCTGAAGGGGGTCTACAAGGATGCTGGGGAGGGACTCTGCCTTAGGGACTGTAGTGGTAGGACAAGGGGTAATGGGTTCAAACTTAAACAGGGGAAGTTTAGACTAGATATAAGGAAGAAGTTCTTTACAGTGAGGGTGGTGAAGCACTGGAATGGGTTGCCCAGGGAGGTTGTGGATGCTCCATCCCTGGCGGTGTTCAAGGCCAGGTTGGACAGAGTCTTGAACCACGTGGTTTAGGGCAAGGTGTCCCTGCCCATGGCAGGGGGGTTGGAACTAGATGATCTTAAGGTCCTTTCCAACCCTTACGATTCTATGATTCTATGAGAAGAACACAGGGGGGAGGAGGAGGGCGTGATAGCAAGCTGCGGGTAGCTCCAGGGGGTGGGGGGAGGCGAGAGGCGAAACTGCTAAAAGTGACGGGGACCCGACATGACGATGGAGAGGGATTATTCAGAATGCGTTAGTGGGGGGAAAAAAAAAAATTGCAAAAGAATTTGCAAAGGATAGGAAAAAAGGGGGATTTGAGACAAGGAAGTACAAAATGCAATATAATCTTTTGTAAATAAGAAAATTTAGTTCTAAGTAACTTTAAGCTTGGTGGCTTTGTATATAAAAACAAAACTCTCCAAACCTAAAAAAGGCCCGACCAAAAGAACACAACAAGGGTCCTTGTCTAAGATGAATCGTTGTAGCTGACATAGTTTTGGAACCTTATGACCTTCGCATAAAATTTATTGTAGCCAAAACAGGATCGTAGCTAAGGAGTAGCTGAAACTAAGCAGATGTTCAGGAGGTGATGTAGCGAAGTTAACTGATAAGTAGAAGGACAAGGAGAAATCACTCATTTATGCCAGCAGTGTTACCGAACTAATTAAGTTGGCAAGTTCTTAACGAGTTCTACGAATCAGTTTGGCGACCCAGATGGGACCCTCTCTGCTTGGCTGCAGGACCCGCTGAGAACAGGGCTCCCTAGGGCCCCCAGGGAATTTTCCCGGAGGGACCCCTCGACTCACTCGGATCACTGCAGGAGCAGACAAGGACCATCTATAAGAAGGTATTCTTTTGTAAATATTGTTTTGTTTTGGTTAACATTCCGTAAGTCGTAGGAGACATCCTGCGCGGGAGTCTGTTTGAAGTTTGGATTTTGGTGGGTTAACATTTTGTTTGGAGCCTTCCATAAATTGAGATACAGACATCTCGTAAGTAAAGGCGTATACCCGGCTGCTAGCGCTCGATTGGTATACATTTGGATTTGTTTCTGTTTGTGACTTGCTGGTATTTGACCTAGTATTGTGGATTATCACAGTAACGATTTTGGTGTTGACGATATAATATGGTTAAGGCTGCACTGTATGTTGTGATTGTGTCCTTAATAGATGTTTGTCTAATTGGATTTTGTTTGTGTTTTAGGTATTGTAGTTGTGTGGAGTGTGTTTGTGGGATCCCTTGTGTGTGTGTGTGTGTGTGTAAAATTAATAATGGGATATCAACAAAGCGAAGTAATGTATGCAGATATGTTTTTCACGTTAAGAAACCAGCAGGAGTGGCAGAAGGAATGTGGAATTAAGAGAGCTCTGCCAGATCCTTTAATTTTAGCTTTGGAAAGGGACAGGAGCAATTAGAGAAAGGTTACATTAAACCAACCACAAGCCCTTGGAATACCCCAATTTTTACAATTCCAAAGAGAAGTGGCAAATGGTGCCTATTGCATGATCTGAGGAAAATTAATGAGGTCATGGAGGATATGGGGGTGTTACAGCCTGGATTACCCTCCCCAAATATGATTCCGAAAAATTGGGACATTTTAATTGTCGATTTAAAAGATTGCTTTTTTACCCTTCCCCTGCATCCAGAAGATTATCAGAAATTCTCTTTTTCTGTACCGAGCGTAAACAAAAGTGAACCTATGAAAAGGTACCACTGGGTAGTGTTACCGCAGGGCATGAAAAATTCACCAACCATGTGCCAGGTTTACGTGGCCTGGGCACTTGCTCCGGTACGTGAAGCGCATCCAGACTTGCTTATTTATCATTACATGGATGACATTTTGATAGCCGGAAAACAGCTGAATGGAGACCAATTGATTGTTGAATTACAAAATGTGTTGCAGTCAAACGGGCTACAATTGGCCCCTGAAAAAATACAAAAAACAGAAGTATGGAAGTATCTTGGCTGGGAAATGGACAAAGCAGTTGTTCGACCTCAAAAGGTGGAACTCCGGACGGAGATCCACACCCTGAATGATGTACAAAAATTGTTAGGAGATTTAAACTGGGTGAGGACCTATGCAGTATTACCAATGAGGAGTTGGCACCTCTGATGAGGTTACTCAGGGGAGGAGGTGGTGCAAATGCACCCCGGATGTTGACAAATGAGGCCAAAGAGGCTTTGCAGCAGATTAGCATAAAAGTTAATAAAGCCTACACCCATCACTGGAACCCTGATTATGGGATAGGTTTAGTAATAATCAATAGTGAGCAGCACCCTTTTGCTATAATACTGCAATGGATTCCTGGAAGAGATCCCTTGTGGTTATTAGAGTGGGTGTTTTTATCGGCACAGTCAAAGCGGACAGTTACAACACGAATGGAGGCGCTAGCACAATTAATCATGAGGGGGCGAAATCGAATTGTTGAAATAGCAGGGAAAGAACCATCTTTTATCATAATACCTTTAGTGGCAGAATATTTAGCTTGGGCTTTGCGCCAGTGTATTTTATTGCAAGTGGTGTTGCTGGATTATTCAGGTGAAGTAAAGGTGCACTATCCACCACACAAGTTTTTTAGTGTACTACATTCCTGTCAAATAGAAGAGCGACCTAGACGCTCTGCACAGCCGGTAGACAGTGTTACAGTCTTTACAGACGCAGGAGGAAGATCTCAAAAGGCTGCCATCACGTGGCAGGCCAACGGGCAATGGCATGATGTAATTTTAACAGACTGTCAAGGCTCCACACAACATTTGGAGTTGCGAGCCGTGGTAGAAGTGTTTGCTCGATGGAAGACAACACCAGTCAGTGTTGTTTGTGATTCACTGTATGTAGTAGGAGTTGTATCAGGTATAGAATGAGCATTGCTGAAAGAGAGAAACGATGAGGTATTGTACAAACTATTTCGGAGGTTGTGGCTATTGCTGTCAGAAAGACAATGTGAATATTTTAGCACCCATATTCGGAGTCACACAGGAATAATCGAAGGCTTAGCGGAAGGCAACCGGAGAGCCGACAAGCTGGTAGTGCCGCTATGGGCGGCTCCCTCAACGGACCGGTTCGCACAAGCCAGACGGTCTCATGATTTTTTCCACCAGTCAGCCAAAGTACTGTGCCGCCAATTCGGGCTGTCTGAATCAGATGCCCAGGGCATTGTCAAGTCGTGTCCCGATTGTCAACAGTATACCGGAGGCTTGGCTCCTGGAGTCAATCCTTGTGGTACTGGACCTTTAGAAATTTGGCAAATGGATGTTACACATGTCCCAGAATTCAGTGAACAAAAATATGTGCATGTCTGCTTGGATTGTTTTTCTCTTGCAGTTTGGGCTACAGCTCAGACTGGCGAATCTAGCAAACGTGCACAGTCACATGTGTTCGGCTATAGCGGCCCTTGGCGTGCCACAAGAAATAAAAACTGACAACGGTCTTGGCTATGTAGCTCATTCCATGCAAGCGTTTTTCCAGCTCTGGGGCATTACTCACGTGATGGGTACGCCCCATTCACCTACCGGTCAGGCTATGGTCAAACGTATGAATCAGACATTGAAGCATTTGCTTCAAAAACAAAAAGGGGGAGAAAGTACTATATCACCAACAGAGAGATTAAACAAAGTCCTATATGTGTTAAATTTCTTATGATTGCTGCAAGATAGCTTGGTGCCACCAATGGTAAAACACAGGGCTGGTCTACAAGGAGGGTTGGAAGAAGTTAAGAGCAGACAATGTAAGGTAATGATTATAAACGGGATAACAGGGGCCTGGGAAGGACCATTTAAGTTAATCACATGGGGAAGAGGATATGCATGTGTTGTTACAGATACAGGAACCAGATGGATACCAGCCAAGTGGGTAAAGCCATGGCGAGAAAAGTTGCATGACCCACCCGAAAACACCCCAGCACCTAAGGACTCCGTGCCATAACTGTGGAACTTGGGAGCCTTGGAGTTTGTGTGTTTGCGAGTATTGTGGGGTCAGGTGATATTGTCAAAGTTCTAGGGCACACGTGGGGTAGAAGGTTATCAGTCACAATGGTTCAAGGGATGTGCTGTATGAATCTCTCTGACCATTCAGAGTCAATTCATAAAAGTCTCAAGGAGATAAAAGACAACATGAACAAACTAACGGTGGTCAATTCAGGTTTAGATAAGTGGTTAAGGGGTTGGGGCATAACGGGATGGCTTTTAGATCTTTGTAAACAAGGCATTGTAACTTTAAGTATAATTGTGATTGTATTGTTAATCGTTCCCTGTATCTTAAAGGGAGTGTCTAACATGATTACTAATTCCTTGAAGAAAGTTTGGCTGGTTCAAAGAGAAAAAGGGGGAATTGTGGGGTTGTATTTGGAGGACAGTGGACATGTGATGAGCCAGCCATATGAGGGCCTCTTCTAAGCATGCAGCCACATACCAAGAAGAAGATATGAGGATGTGAACCAGCCATCAGAGAGCTTCTTCTAAACACGTAGCTGCATACCAAGAAGAAGATAAGAGGAAGAAAACATCTGCAGTCGGATACATGGGAAGAACACCAGGAATTAGGTGATCCAATAAGGACACTTACCGAGCTGCGTGATTGCCTCGTGCAAGAGGGCTTTTACCAATCAAAGGGCACGTGACCACATGTAGAGATAGAAAACTCTGTATATAAAGGGATCGTGGGAACAATAAAGTGGCTTCTGCTTGATTCACATTGGATCGTGTAGGGTCCATTGTCGTCTCTCCTCAACTAGGAATTTGAGTTAATGATATTAAGTGCTCTAAGAAGTGACAGTACTCCAACTGATGCAACTGATTTGCCTGTAGGCATGTATCATGGTTTAAGCCCAGCCAGTAACTCAGAACCACACAACTGCTTGCTCACTCCCCCCCTTCTTCCCCCCTGCTCCCAGCGGGATTGGGAGGGGAATCGAAAGAATGTAAATCCCACGGGCTGAGATAAGAATAGTCCAATAACTAAAGTATACTACAAAACTACTACTACCACTAATAATAATAATGATAAGGGAAATAACAAGGGGAGAAAATATAAAACTAAAAGGGGAAAAAAAAAATAAAACAATAAACACAAGTGATGAACAATGCAATTGCTCACCACCTGCCGACCAATACCCAGCCTGACCCGAGCAGCGATCTGGGCCTTCCGGGCAACTCCCCCCAGTTTATATACTGGGCATGACGTGCTGTGGTATGGAATACCCCTTTGGCCAGTTTGGGTCAGGTGTCCTGTCTCTGATTTCTCCTGGCTTCTTGTGCCCCTCCTCACTGTCAGAGCATGAGAGACTGAAAAGTTCTTGATTGGGGTAAGCATTACTTGGCAACAACTAAAACATTGGTGTGTTATCAGCATTGTTCTCAGACTAAAGCTGAAAACACAGCACTGCACCAGCTACTAAGAAGGAGAAAAATGACTGCTACAGCTGAACCCAGGACAGCATGGAAATCACAGTCACCAACACAAGGAAAGGATATAGTAGATATTGGAAGTCTCACAGGTTCCTTTTCAGGGTCTGACCTTGTGAGCAGGTTAATGTACCAGAGCACAGGGTGTTATCACTGCTTCTGCAGACTGGCACTGAACTCATTCAGTCAGCAGGTGAACTTCCACTGCAAGAAGAATCTCAATTTACCTTATTGCAGTACTATCAAAGCAGAAGAGACCATGCCAACTCCTAGTTTAGCTCTGTGATGTGACCAGAGCAAAGCTGGATATCATTTGTATTCAGACTTCTGCTAGTTTGAGAGAGCATTAAGGGAAAGATTAAAGTACTTGATCCTACAGCTAGATTCATATCAAAGACCTGACTTTCTCCTTCCTCCTCCTCCCTCACTCCAGTTCTTTTTCAGCAGGGTTTTATTTTGTCTGGGGTAACAAATACTCTTTAAACAAAGACTGTAAATAAGTGGTTTGCATGTTTATGACAAGCTGTATATGGCATGGTAGCATCTGTTTTAGAGTATCTCAAGGAAGATGGAAGTATCCTAAATACCTGAACATACTTAATGCTGGCTAGTTGCATTAATTTGGCTTTGTTACTTTCATCACTTACTCCCTACTGACTAGTAGAAACAAGGCAAGAAATGGTTTAAAAACAAAATCAGATCTGTAAGGATATATTTCAAAGCCAGGAGAGATGCATTATCTTGATCAGAAAGCAGCTAAGGCAACAGACAAACTAATATTTTTATGTCAATCAAAATGTTTAAATAAAAAGCAACAATTTTAACTAGTGTTAAGTTTTCAGGCTGCTCATTTCTGTTTAAATTATCTTGTCTTTCTTCCCCCCACATACAAAATCTTGACATTTTCATTTTTTATAATGCAAGTGAACTTTTTTCAGAGTTGTTCATTCTGATTTTTTCCATATTTTATCCTTCTTTTCATATGGAAATTTATATTCTATTCCATATGGAAAGTGCACATTCAAGGTTTATTGGTTTACAGCTTATCTTCATAATGATTGAAGCAAAGAGTTCTTAAAGTTTTTACAATGTAGGTATTGAGTTCTGGAGGTCCTGCTCCCCGCCCTAGCCTTGTTTGATCAACTTTCTCAGGAAGTCCACTCTTTGGATGATCAGTTGGGTTTTTTGAGAGAGAGGGATCCACAGAGTGAGAGAGAGGGATCCACAGAGTAAGAAAGAGAAACATACATGGAGTGTATGTACTACACAGTACATTAATCATTAGTTTCTTTGCCATATTTCTCCCATTTGGGTAACACCATTGCTGACAGTAGAAGCAAGAGCACATCTATCACAAATCCATATATAATTATCTACTTACATACATGCACATAAAGTACATAGAAAAAAGTCTGTGCAAATAGCATTATGCATACTAAGGTATCTATGAACAGAAATATTTTAATATAACAACTCACAAATACATGGGAAGATATAATCACACAAAGATTAATTGTAAAATGAATACAAGGAATATAAAATATATGCACTGTTTTTAAAATAGTTGCTCTTTTTTTCTTTGTACAATAACACAAATTAATTAGTCAGGCCAAGTCAAACAGTACGTTACCTGGAATTACCAGATAAAAACTGAAAAGGGGTTTCTTTGTTGTTGTTGTTGTATTGCTTAATTAGGATTCCTTTGTTATTGACATAAGCTGCTTTAAATCACTGAGTAGACAGACATTCTTTTTCAATTCCTAACAAGAAATCACACAGGTAGCTGGGCCTAGTCCAGCCAACCACTCGGAAGAGAAACGTGACTGTACAAATCTCAGCCTCATCTGTTCTTTTTAATTTCAGCGATACCAGAACAACAGCATCTGCATGCAGCAGTTTGTTTTCAGAGCATGACACAAGAGACAAGACAGAGCACAGCCTGTCTGAGCTGATATTGCTTCAAGGGATTATTTTCAGGTTGGCAGTGTTATTTGTGGTGACTTCACACTGCACCTGAGCACAGAACAATGACTTGTCCCATGCTCCATATGGCAAGACACATGTAACTAATATTTATCCCAAGACAACAACTACCGGTTAATAAGGACCAGCAATTTTCTTAGCTTTCATCAAGGGAACCTAGCAGACAAGCCTGTAAAACAAACATCTCTAATGGCTTCCAGCACGATACTGCTGTAAGAATGCACTGGAGTAAAGTACAAGAGAGTGAGATTTTACATTAGCTATACCAGTGACAACTGATATTTACCACTGATAAGTCACTTTTGCCAAAATTTCTCAGACTATCCATTCAAATAGAGGTATCCAGAATTACACATGCAGTTAGACTCACAGTGGATTCAAGTTTTAAGTATGGCAGGCATTCACCTGTTCCACACTTCAATTTAATCCTGAAATATGTGACTGTGTTACATACATAATGCATCACCTGAGCAGTAAGGGCAAGACAGTGTAGAACATACTGACAAAGAATGGGAAAACAGATGTGATTAAGTCAAGTCTTTCTCACTGCCACCAAGCTATTTGGTTAATGTATTATAAAGCAATTGATACAGTTAGGTTTGACTCATGCTAGAGAATAAGAATGTTTGCTTTAGGACTAGTCTAATAGAAACATTCAGCCTTGTAAAAATATTTTCTGGTCTCGTTTAATGAACAACTTCAAATATTTATTTTTAAAATAACACTTTAGGAAGCCCTATGCATACACACATCCCAGTGGCAACTAACTTGCATGTAGCAAGGAGCATACATACATAACACCTACGTGGGCAAATCTTTTAAGTATCATTCTCCAGGCAGTTTGTGCCACAGCAATTTTTACCCAGTTGCATGAAAAAGCTCTTTCAAATTCTGCAACCCATTGCCATTTTTGCAACCAACTCTTTTAACTGAAGACACACATTTAAGAGAATTGCAGCAGAGGTCAAGTTTTCCATTATGTACCTACCTTGTATGAGACTTGAAATCTTTGTTCAAATTCAACTATTACAGCAGTGCTCGCCCTATGTTTCACATTCAGCTTTATAGGACTCTCTATCAGTGATCTTTTCAAGCAGTGTCATAATTTTTTCCCGGAGCTTAAAATTATGCTGTCAAGTTATGAAAAATGAAAGAGGCTTTCACAAGCCAACTTTTCCACAGTTATATTCCCAATCTGGGATTCCTGTCCAGCTTTATTTTCACTTAATACACAAAATTTTCTCTCAACATATCCAAACATATGTCACCATCTGCAAAAGGTGTTATGATTACATTCAAGCAGAGGGAGAAGCAGCATGGGAAGCAATGGCCTAAAGCAACTGCACTAAGAGCTTGTCCCAATTCATTAAACACTAGTGTGGCTTCTTTGCTAAGAAATGAAAGCTCCAGGCTACCGATCACCTTCAAATTTATAGATACAGACTAATGTACATTATGATCACAAGAAAAAGTTATTTTATCTTTGAGTGTGCATGAAGTCAGCATAACCCTTTCTGGGTACCAGGATTTAGGAGAGGATCAGGTTCGAGACCATCTTAAGAACCTGAACGTGCACAAGTCCATGGGACCTGATGAAATCCATCCGCGGGTCCTGAAGGAGCTGGCGAATGAAGTTGCTAAACCACTGTCCATCAGATTTGAAAAATCCTGGCAGTCAGGTGAAGTTCCCGATGACTGGAAGAAGGGTAATATAACCCCCATTTTCAAGAAGGGGAAGGTGGAAGACCCAGGGAACTACAGACCAGTCAGTCTCACCTCTGTGCCTGGCAAAATCTTGGAACAGTTTCTCCTGGAAAGCATTCTAAGGCACATGAAAAACAATGAGGTGGTTGGTGACAGCCAACATGGCTTCACTAAGGGGAAATCCTGCCTGACCAATTTGGTGGCCTTCTATGATGGAGCCACAGAACTGATGGACAGGGGCAGAGCAGTTGACGTCATCTACCTGGACTCGTGCAAAGCGTTCGACACTGTCCCGCATGACATCCTTGTCTCTAAATTGGAGAGACATCAATTTGATAGATGGACCACTTGGTGGATAAAGAACTGGCTCGATGGCCGCACGCAAAGAGTTGTGGTAAATGGCTCAATGTCCAGTTGGAAACCTGTAACAAGTGGTGTCCCTCAGGGATCGGTGTTGGGACCGGTCCTGTTCAACATCTTTGTCGGTGACATGGACAGTGGGATTGAGTGCGCCCTCAGCAAGTTTGCCGACAACACCAAGCTGTGTGGTTTGGTTGATATGCTGGAGGGAAGGGATGCCATCCAGAGGGACCTTGACACGCTTGTGAGGTGGGCTGATGCCAACCTTATGAAGTTTAACCAAGCCAAGTGTAAGGTCCTACACCTGGGTAGGGGCAATCCCAGGCACTGCTACAGGTTGGGCAGAGAAGAGATTCAGAGCAGCCCTGCAGAGAAGGACTCAGGGGTGTTGGTTGACGAGAAGCTTAACATGAGCCGGCAGTGTGCGCTTGCAGCCCAGAAAGCCAACCGTATCCTGGGCTGCATCAAAAGAAGCATGACCAGCAGGTCGAAGGAGGTGATCCTGCCCCTCTACTCTGCTCTCGTGAGACCTCACTTGGAGTACTGCGTACAGTTCTGGTGTCCTCAACATAAAAAGGACATGGAGCTGTTGGAGCGAGTCCAGAGGAGGGCCACGAGGATGATAAGAGGGCTGGAGCACCTCCCGTATGAAGACAGGCTGAGAGAGTTGGGGCTGTTCAGCCTGGAGAAGAGAAGGCTGCGTGGTGACCTCATAGCAGCCTTCCAGTATCTGAAGGGGGTCTACAAGGATGCTGGGGAGGGACTCTTCCTTAGGGACTGTAGTGGTAGGACAAGGGGTAATGGGTTCAAACTTAAACAGGGGAAGTTTAGACTAGATATAAGGAAGAAGTTCTTTACAGTGAGGGTGGTGAAGCACTGGAATGGGTTGCCCAGGGAGGTTGTGGATGCTCCATCCCTGGCGGTGTTCAAGGCCAGGTTGGACAGAGCCTTGAACCACGTGGTTTAGGGCAAGGTGTCCCTGCCCATGGCAGGGGGGTTGGAACTAGATGATCTTAAGGTCCTTTCCAACCCTTACAATTCTATGATTCTATGATTCTATGACTTCTAGAATTCCTGGATGACTGGGATTTCCTATTTGAGCTCATTGTGTAATTAGTGCAGCCCACTTACTCCACGTAGCATTGGTTGCATGATGCGTAGAGGAGACCCTGCCTTTGAACATCCAGCCCAGCACAGGCAACCGGGGTGCCAGAAGCAGCTGTGCTTAAGTGCCAATCACTTCTCAAGAAGCTCAAACCCCTTCATAGGCTGCCAGTATCTCTTTTTCAGTGGGAGTATAGCTGGCCTTGTGTCACCTGTATCCCCGGCTCCAAAAGCCAAGGGGTTGACCTCGAGTCTCCCCTGGACCTTTCGGCCAGAGGGTCCAGGGAGGAGCATTCTCCCTGGCTGCGGTGTAAAGGTCATTTTTCACATCTTGCCCAGCCCGGACTGGTCCAAGGGCTACTGCATGAACTCTCTCTTGTTTAATTTGTTCAAAGGCTTGTTGTTGCTCAGGGCCCCATTTGAAATCATTCTTCTTCTGAATCACGTGATAGAGAGGGCTTGCAATCAGACTGTAATTTGGGATGTGCATTCTCCAGAACCCCACAACACCTAAGAAAGCTTGTGTTTCTTTCTTGTTAGTTGGTGGAGACATTGCTGTTATCTTGTTGGTCACATCTGTGGGGATCTGACGCCATCCATCTTGCCATTTTATTCCCAGAATTGAATTTCCTGTGCAGGCCCCTTGACCTTACTTCGTTTTATGGCAAAACTGGCCTTCAGCAGGATTTGGATAATTTTCCTCCCTTTCTCAAAAACTTCTTCCACTGTATCACCCCTCATGATAATGTCATCAATGTATTGCATGTGTTCAGGGGTTTGCCCGTGTTCCAGTGCAGTCTGGATCAGTCCATGGCAGATGGTAGGGCTGTGTTTCCACCCCTGGGGCAGTCGGTTCCAAGTGTACTGGACGCCCCTCCAAGTGAAAGCAAACTGTGGCCTGCACTCTGCTGCCAAAGGAATTAAGAAAAACACTTTGGCAATATCAGTTGTGGCATCCAGCTTGGCTGCCTTTGACGTACCCAATATGTTCTAGCATATTGGGTACGTCAGCATTCAGTGGTGGTGTGACTTCATTCAGGCCTCGATAGTCTACTGTTCATTCTTCATTAGACTTTCGCACTGGCCATATGTGGCTATTAAGGGGTGAGTGGGTCCTGCTGATCACTCCTTGGCTCTCCAGTCTACAGATCAGCTTATGGATGGGAATCAGGGAGTCTCGGTTGGTGCGATATTGCCGCCGGTGCACTGCTGTGGTTGCGATTGGCACTTGTTCTTCGACCTTCAGCAACCCCACAACAGAAGGATCCTCTGAGAAACCAGGCAAGGTGGACAGCTGCTTAATTTCCTCCATCTCCAAGGCAGCAATACCAAAAGCCCATCTATACCCTTTTGGGTCTTTGAAGTGCCCTCTCCTGAGATAGTCTATGCCAAGGATGCATGGAGCCCCTGGACCAGTCACAATGGGGTGCTTTTGCCACTCCTTCCCAGTTAGTCTGATTTCAGCCTCTATTACAGTCAGCTCTTGGGATGCTCCTGTCACTCCAGAAATATAAATGGGTCCCACTCCTTGATACTTTGGTGGCATCAGGGTACACTGTGCACCGGTATCTACTAGAGCCTTATACTTCTGTGGGACTGATGTGCCAGGCCATCTGATCCACACAGTCCAGTAAACCCAATTGTCCCTCTCCTCCACCTGGCTGGAGGCAGGGCCCCTCTAATAGAGATCATAAGATTCTCCACTTAGGTCTTGTAGAAAGGGATTAGTACTCCTTATCACAGGAGTTGGAGTAAAATCAGCTCTTCCACTCCATCTGGGAAGCTGCTCACCAAAGACTGTAGCAGCAATTGTTTTCTTCTTCTATTCACGCACCTGTTCCTCCTACTGAGGTTGGTTTTCCATCCTGCTTTCTCACGTCTTCTCCGTGATCCTGCAGGTAAAACCATAGGGTGGCCCGTGGTGTGTCCCTCCTATATCTTCTCTCTCAGGCAATAGGGCACCTTCTATTAATAGCTGAGATGTGGGTTTGTACTCGTGGGGAGCTGGATAGTTCATCTTTCAATTGTTTGACTTCCTGGGACAGTTTTTCCACAGCTGAAATGATGGAAGGGGTGACATTGTCTTCAAACTCTCGGAATTGACAACTCACTTCATCCACTGTTGGTGGTGCTGCCTCACTCCATCTCATTTATGCCAACGAGTGGGCATATGATGATGGTGCACTCTGTGTAAACTTCTGCCACATGGGTCGTGTACATTCAACTTTGTCTGGATCTACCAGTGCATTCCCAGCATCTGGCCTATGATAGATCATCTCTAGAATGGCTAATTCCCTCAGGGACTGGATGCCTCTCTCTATCGTGGTCCACTTGGCTGAGTGACATATAACATCATCCTCATAGGGAAACCTTTCCTTTACAGCTGCCAAGAGCTGCCTCCAAAGGCTGAGGGCTCGTTTCTCTTTTCCAATTGCTTTGTCAATTCCCCCTTCTCTAGCAAGTGATCCCAGCTGCTTGGCTTCCCTACCTTCTAGTTCGTGACCGTCAGCCCCATTGTCCCAGCATTGGAGCAACCAGGTGACGATGTGCTCCCCTGGAAGACGGGTGAAATCTTTTCGCATATTCCACAGCTTGGTCGAGGTCCGGGGTCGAGAAGTGACCTCTTCTTCCTCTTCCTCTGATCCACGTAGTAGTAACTCTTGTTCAGATGCTGTCCCCTGTAGTAATTGCATTGGGACTTCATCTTTCTTCACTGCACGGGTTGCTTTTTGTGCCTCTCGTTTGCTTTTGCTTACAGGGTCAACCGATATTGTCACAAATAGGCCATTTGGTTTAGCTGCAGTGCTATTACTGTGGTTGGAGTGGCTGCAGTGTCTGCCACTAGGGTTAGAGTGGCTGCAGCGTCTCCTGCTGGGGTTGGTTCAGCTGCTGTGCTTGGGGGTTGAGTAACACCAACAGCTGCCTGGTCTGTTGCTGTCGGGGTTTGAGTAGCTGCTGTGCTTGTCACTGGGGTTGGTGTAGCTGCTGTGCTTGGAGTTGGAGTAGCTGCATTGTCTGTTGCTTTGCCATCAGGTCCAGAGACATTTTTTTCCCTTTGAAGGTTAGTTTTGAGCAGGGCTCTGTAGGCGTAGGCCAAGCCCCAGCATGTTGCAGTGACTTGTCCCTCTCTGGTATAACCAGGACGACAGCACACCTCGCTTAGGTGTTTTACTAGTTTTTCCAGATGTTGCACTTGTTCAGGGGTGAAGTTCCAAAGCACTGGAGTGGCCCACTGGCCTAGATACTTGCCCATACTATCCCACACACCCTGCCACTCATGACTGTCCAGCCTCAGGGAAAATCTCTTGGTGGTCCTCCTATATCGTCTTCTAACCCTAGACCAGACTTGAACCTGACCCTTCTTAACTTTTGAGAACAGACGAAATAGGGTGTTCCCAAGGTGGGATGGCTGTGGGTAAAACACACTCTGTATGTGTGCCAACATGCTGATCCCCAGCATAAGCAGCAGGCAGGTCTCAAGGGTATTCGAAGGCCATCTAAAACCTTCAGAACTCTCAAATGCTGTTGTTAATAGCCTGCTGGGTGAGTGGGGGGTGTAAGGGAATGCCTCCTTCATAGGTTGACCCTCCGAGGAGAAAAAAGAAGATGTATATTTGCTAAAAAATTCCATTATATACCTCCCAAAGTATAGAGATGATGGCCAGACCAGTTTCATGATCAATGATTCTATTGTATAACAAGTCATTACCATGAAGTACAGTGAAACAATAACCTTAGCCCAGGCCCCCCATCTGATAAACACTAAAACAGCAAATACTGGCTGTAAGTAAGGTACAACATGATGAAACTCTGAGATCAAGCGCAACAACTCTGAGAGCAAATGAATCAGCTTTGTGAGGAGTACTAACAATGAATGCTTCTCACAAATATGATTAGACAAACTCTGGTCAGATCTGTCGTTATCTCAACCCTTCGTGCCCCACGTTGGGTGCCACAAAGAACTGTCATGGTTTGAGCCCAGCCGGTAACTCAGAACCACACAGCCGCTCGCTCACTCCCCCCCTTCTTCCTCCCCCCACTCCCAGAGCAGAATCAAAAGAATGTAACTCCCACGGGTTGAGATAAGAGCAGTCCCGCAACTAAGGTATAATACAAAACCACTACTGCTACCACCAATAATAATAATGATAAGAGAAATAACAAGGGGAGAGGATACAATTGCTCACCACCCGCCGACCGATACCCAGCCCAACCCGAGCAGCGATCTGGGCCTTCTGGGTAACTCCCCCCAGTTTATATACTGGGAATGACATGCTGTGGTATGGAAAACCCCTTTGGCCAGTTTGGGTCAGGTGTCCTGTCTCTGCTTCCTCCCAGCTTCCCCTCCTCCCTGGCAGAGCATGAGACTGAGAAAGTCCTTGGTTGGAGTAAACATTACTTAGCAACAACTAAAAACATCGGTGTTATCAGCGTTGTTCCCAGGCTGAAAGTCAAAAACACAGCACTGCACCGGCTACTAAGAAGGGGAAAAATGACTGCTATAGCTGAACCCAGGACACTAGCCAAAGGAGTATTCCATTTCACAGCATGTCATGCCCAGTATAGAAACTGGGGGGAGTCACCCGGAAGGCCTAGATCGCTGCTAGGGTTGGGCTGGGTATCAGTCAGCAGGTGGTAAGCAATTGCATTGTGCATTACTTGTGTTTATTTTTTTTTTTCCTTTTCTCCTTTTAATTTCATATTCTTTCCCCTTGTTATTTCCCTTATCATTATTATTATTGGTGGTAGCAGTAGTAGTTTTGTATTATACCTTAGTTACTGGACTGTTCTTATCTCAATCCATGGGATTTACATTCTTTCAATTCTAGTCCCCATCCCTCTGGGAGCAGGGGGATGGGAAGAAGTGGGGGGAGTGAGCAAGCAGCTGCGTGGTTCCACAACAACATAGTGCTTCCAAATGTTTGGAAATTACGGTAATTTAGTATACCTATTAAAGGACCTCTCCAGAATGGTTGCCTGTGCTCTGCCATGTCTGTTAAGAATTCCTTGCAGTCATCTGCAAGGAATTGCCAAGGTGAGTATCTCCAGAGAGGACGCCTTTAACACCGGAGCGGGGGGAAGCACAGTGTCCAGGAGCCTCAGTTCGGAGCGGCAAGAGCGACCGAGGGAGCCTCAAGTCCTCGACAGGACTTGCCCAGGAGCCGGCAGCTCAGCTGACGCGAGCAGCTGACTCACAGGGGGCGGCGCCAGGAATGACGGCACCAGCCCTCAGTGGGGAAAAACCCATCCCAGGGAACGCGAGCGATCAGGAGCGCGGCGCGGCAGTTGGCGCAGGCCGGGCGAGCGGGCAGAGGGCGGGATGAGTGAGCACTCGCCTCAGGAGCAGGGCCCACTGTGGGAGCTCTGCCCCGGCGGTGGCCAGCGTAGGCACCCAGACAGAGCCGATGAGAGGGGAGGCTGCGGCGCAGACCTCGGAGTGTAGAAAGTGCCTCGACTGGTCTCTTGAGGTGAGGGTGCACAATGGGCAGGGCTGCACTCGGTGCGCCCTGGTGGAGGTCCTCCTGCAGCAGGTGGCTGAGCTGCGGGAGGCTGTTGGTGAGCTAAAAGATGCCAGGGAAGCTGAGAGGAAGCTGGGCTGCTTGCTCCAGGCCCAAACTGCGCAGGGGCTGCAAACGTCCGGCATTGCTCATATAGGAAAGAAGGAGGGCAGCAACCCAGGAAGCTGGGAATTAGTTACGAGAAAAACTAACAAAAAAAGGAGGAAGAGGACAATTAACAACAAGGGGCTTCCTCCTAAGTCTGATGTCCCCACCCAGAACAGCTTCGCAGTTCTGCAGGGGGCTAATGAGAAAGCACCCACCACAGCTAATGAGCATCCTGCTGATGCACCAGTAAAGAGGATCGCTACTGATGCCTCCAGGAAAAAGCGGCGGGTCATAGTAGTAGGGGACTCTACTTTGAAAGGCACAGAGGCACCCATCTGCCGGCCTGATCCAGTCTCGAGGGAGGTGTGTTGCCTGCCAGGGGCTCGGATCAGGGATGTTGCTGAGAGGCTGCCTGATGTAGTAAGT